>NW_028229526.1:85588-235657 GCF_053477565.2 Lygodium microphyllum
GTTATGTCCTCCTTGGTTAGGTACGTATTGCTTCTAGGAGAGGGGTAATGTTAACCCCAAGTCGAGATGGCAGAAAAATGGAGGAAAAAGCAAAAGAAAGATGGAAAAAGAGCAAAGACACGCAGGCGACCTCTAAAGATGAAGCGGGGAAAAAAGTGCAACCTTAAATGAAAAGGCGTCTCAAAAAACTCAGAAAAATCTTGTAAAAGAGCGCCAGGCTCCCTCCTGTGCCAATTGTAAAATATTAGATGGGTGTAGGCTAGAGGCACAAGGCTAGAATAGGGAAATGGAAAAAGGACCTTGCCACAATGGTCGGCCATGTAAAAAAAGGGGGATGGGTGCCCATGGGATTTCATGGGATTTTAGGGTTTGTATATATAAATTTCAAGAAGTGAATAAGAGATCATTCTTTGGGGTGTGGCAACAAGAGTCTTCTTCTTCTTCTCTCATTCTCACCTTCTTGCTTGTGCTGCTCTTGAGAGAGGGAGTGTGAGAGTGTGAGGGAGTGAGTGTGTGAGAGTGAGGATCAAGAGGGTGAAGCTCTTCCATCTCTCCTCTTCTCTTCTTCTCTTTCCTTCCCTCTTCTTGCGCGCACGACTATGGAGGATGGAGCTTGGAGGTGGAGGAGTCTTGAGGATGCTTAAGCTCAGATTCTAGGATTGATGAGCTACCGGCGTGTGTGAGAGAGGAGGCAACTCATATCGGCACTAAGGTAAGCTCACTACACTCGTAGGATCAATGACGCGTCGGCTAGGTGAGAGATAGCCATTAGAGCTCGCTTGGAACGCTTGAAACAATAAGCGGTCAGTGGGTCTTGGCGGTTGAGCGAAGGCTCCCACATCAACATATAAAACAAACGAACAAACTCCACTCTTCATTTTCGAATGAACTTTAGGAGATACCATGTTTCCTTACTAAATAATCCCCCAAGAAACGAACGTCTATCCTACGGCTTAGGATGCCTTTCCACACTCAAGCATGAGTCATTGTCGTTGAAAACATGTGCTATGCATCTAGGTCTTTTATGCCGATACCATGGTTTCATGCACATACAAACTGAATGATCCTAAAGTGCTCAAACATAATTTCAAATCAGCAATGTGCTTGTGCACAACCAGGCTTTCAAATGCTTATTCTCTAACCCGTTGCGGCAATGCAAGGATAGCACCGAGACCACACTCGTGCTACTATCCTCTTAATCAAAATAACACGGACTCTATGTCATGATATGCACCAGAAAATCAGCAACAATTAGCACGCAAATCACACCATTCAAACATCCCAACCCCCTACGTTAAGGTATTGCTTTCGTTGCACATGTGTAGAGGTTCATTTTATCATCTTTTGATGTAGAAAAAGCAATAAATCCTAAACTTTGACAAAGAGATAAGGCAAACTGAGGCCAAACCCTATGCTTTACCACTGCCACACATCCACAAACAATCATTATACTTTTTCTTATTTTTCCAAGACATATTTCTATTTTTCCCCTTATTTTTCTTATTTTCTTGATTTATTTAGCAATAAAATATGCTATTTTTTTTTCTTATTCCAATCACTTCAGCATACTAACATTCAATTTATCTTCCATATTCCCTCCATGGGAATACTTTTTACCCACCCAAAACGGAAAAACTACCATTTTACCACTTAAAAACCGCATTTCGGGTTTACGAGAATTAAATAAAGCACGTAAATCATTGCAAAACCAAGATTTTCTGATAAATAGTAATTACTCATAATGCAACCAGTACACAAACAAATTTTCATCCAATAAGAACACAATTATCATCATAAACTATCAAGAATCTTCATTTTCTTCATAAAAATGGTCATACCGTGTTCTTATGTAACCCGAGACGCCTTGAATGACTGCATAACCAGCAGACGGAGCCTCCATTGCTCTCAATCTAATGCTGTACTTCAATCTTCAGCATCTCCATCAATTTCCATCACCATTTCCTTCATTCTCCTTCCACAGTTCCTCCTTCTTCGTGGTTGTATACATGAACAACCCATAGAGAAGAGAGAGAAGGAGGAAGAAGAAACTAGAATCTGTTCTCTTCATTCAGACAACCATTCCTCACATGAAGACCGGAAATACGCTCAGCCAAGAGGGAGAATTGAGCCCCATTGTCAGTTGGATGGGTTGCTCACAGCCAGGAATCTCCATGTGGGAGAATAAAGCAAAAAAATCGGCACCCTGTTCCTTCACGCCATCACTCCATGAAATCACATTTTTTTCTCATGCCTTGCATAAAATTTGAGGAGGGGGTCAAAGGTCCAAAGGGCACCCCCCTTTGGCCTTATATTTGTCCACCTCTTCGTATCTTGCCCATTTTGTGGCCTCTGTCTCGTTCGGACTCCGATTCGAGCTCTGAAAAATCTTGGGTGTCTGTCTCGACATCCCGCATTGATTGGAAACTCTTGACATCCCGCACGGTAGTCGAAAAAATTATAAAAAACCCACAAGTGTTGCTCGGGCGCCTTTTAAAAGTTGTCTTTCACTTGGTGCTTAAAATCGTCCTAACTGCAGCCATCGCCTTCGATGTTAAATATTTTTCCCCTAAATTTCAGATTTTTTGGCAAATTTCAGGCATATCCTAGACTCAAAACTCCACTCTCATATGGGATTTTTGTCAACCCCGACAAATATGTCTTTGGTGTCTCCTCGAGAGTTCTTTTGGGCCATATTATCTCTGCACAAGGGATTGCAGCAGACCCAGCAAAGATTGAGAAGATTGTCACCTTAACAGCACCAACAAACCTAAGAGGTTGAGGGGATTTCTTGGCCATGTGGGCTACTACAGAATACTTATTGCGCATTTTGCAACCAAGACAACCCCTTTGCACAAGCTCCTAAGGAAAGATGTAGATTTTCTTTGGACTGATGACTGTGATGAAGCCTTTAATACCCTAAAATAGTGCCTTATCCACACATATGTTCCACAGCCTCCTGACTGGACGAAGGAGTTCCATGTGCACACAGATGCATCGGTTGAAGGGCTAGGTGTTGTCCTATGTCAAAAGAGCCCCTCTAAATTAGATCAACCAATTTATTATGCAAGCCGAAAGGTCACTAATAGGGAACGGAACTACACAGTGACAGAGTTTGAGTGCTTAGCAATGATGTTTGAACTGGAGAAGTTTCAACACTATTTATTGTCAACGCATTTCAAGTTCTATGTGGATCATGAAGCCATGTCCTTCCTGATGAACAAAGCAGATGTTAAAGGACCATTGATGAGATGGTTACTCCTATTCCAAGAGTTTGATTTTGAAGTAGTCACTAAGCCTGGTCTTTCCCATGTCCTAGCTGATCATCTATCATGGATCTCTCAAACAGAGGAGGAGGAACAGGATGATCCAGACCTTCCTGATGCTTCCTTGTTTCTAGTTGAAACAGTTACTCCCTGGTATGCAGACATAGCCAATCTCTTGGCAACTCAACAGTATCCTCCTGGCATCTCAAGCTATGAGAAGAAAAAGCTTCTATTAGAATCAACCCCCTACACTATGCTAGGCGGTGCACTGTGCAAGAGAGGCAAATATGAAGTGCTGCGAAGATGTGTTGCAGGGGATGAAATCGGCATAGTATTGAAAGCATGCCATGACAAACCATGTGGTGGACACTTTGCAGGAGAGGCGACAGCCAGGAAGGCTCTGTTAGCAGGATACTGATGCCCGACCCTCCACAAGGATGCATATGATTACTGTAAGAGATGTGATGCTTGTCAACGAATGGGGAAACCCACCAAAACAAGTGCCATGCCACTGCAACCCATTCTTCCCCTAAATCCATTCGAGAAGTGGGGGATTGATTTCGTGGGTCCCATTGATCCACCCACCAGACAGAAGCAGAACAGATACATCCTAGTATGTACGGATTATGTCACAAGTAGTGTGAAGCTAAAGCTTGAAGCGGGACGATGGCAACATCGTAGCCCTGTCATGTACGAGAATCTTATCACCCGTTTTGGTAGTCCCCTTGAGCTGGTGAGTGAAAGAGGCACTCATTTCCTTAACAAAATCATGGAGGAGCTGACAGAGCTGTATAAGATCCACCATCGCAAGTCCACTCCTCATTACCCTAGAGCCAATGGCCAAGTTGAAGTCAATCGCATCCTTTGCTCGATTCTGACAAGAACAATTGCCGCACATCGTCGTGACTAGGACAATCGACTTAAAGAGGCCCTCTGGGCATACAGAACCTCCCATAAGGCAGCTATAGGACAGACCCCTTTCCTATCAAGAATCGCGTGGTGGAGGGGGTTGCTCAAGATGCTGCGCCGAACACACACAGAATGCACAAGGAGAAGCTCACTCAAGAGGCAAGAAGAGAGATGGAGGCCAAAACGTTTTCTTGCTGATTTCTTCTTTCACACACTTCACAATATACACAAAGTATAGATAAGATACAAGATAAAAGGAAAGTGGCCTACTAAGTCAAACAATGCATAACCGACTACACTGGTCGACTGGCGCTATAACTATGCAAGCTGTAAATAGGTGTAACAACCTGAATATAATAAGTAATGAGTCAGTGGCCATGTGAGAGTTATAATGACCACCGACGTGCTAAGTGTAGACGTGTAGACCCATCTAACCAGGCGGTCCATCATCAATGTCCACATGTGTTGAGCTTGTCATCTCAACACTCCCCCTCAAGCTCAACTGCATCTCTGCAACTCCAAGTAAGCTTCGAAACTTTTGAAGCTTCTCTGTCTCCCAATGCCTTCGTGAAGATGTCAGCTATCTGATCCTGTGCTGACATACACCAAGTCAATCTCACCTGCTAGTACCTTCTCTCTCACAAAGTGGTAGTGTATCTCAATATGTTTTGTCCTGGCATGGAACACAGGGTTCCTAGCCAACTGTATACTGCTCATGTTGTCACAATAAATGACAACTGGACCTTCCACCTGCACATCCAAATCAACCAATAACTTTTGCAGCCATACTACCTCACATGCTACAACAGCAGCACCTCTATACACAGCCTCTGTACTCGACAAAGCAACTGTAGATTGCTTTTTGCTGCTCCAAGCAACTGCTGCACTACCAAGAGAGAACATGTATCCGCTGGTAGATCTTCTATCCGACATACTACCAGCCCAATCTGCATCTGTGTATCCAAACACATATACGTCTGTACCTGCCTCATAGAAAATTTCATAATGTAATGTGGACTTGACATATCTCAATATGCGTCTCACTGCATCCAAGTGTGGTTTTCTAGGTACTTGCATAAATTGACTCACAAGACCAACAACGTAGCTCAAGTCTGGCCTTGTAATAGTCATGTAAATCAAATTCCCCACTATCCTCCTGAACATAGTAGGGTCTTCTATCTCATCCCCAACATCAGCACTCAGCTTTACATTCTGCTCCAACGGGACTGAAAGTGGTTTGCATGCTGTCATACCATACTTGGACAACATATCCAAGCCATACTGTCTTTGGGACAGCCATATACCATCATCACATCTGATCACCTCAATGCCAAGGAAGTACCTTAGCTCACCTAGATCCTTCATCTCAAACTTCATCTTCAAACAACCCTTGACTTCAGCAATCCCACTATCACTATCACCTGTAATAATCAAGTCACCCACATAGATGACTATGATGACCAAACCTGCATCTCCTTTTCTCACATAAACTGAGTGATCAGCATCAGAAACATAAAAACCAATATTGACAAGATACTCTCTAATCTTGTCAGACCATGCTCTAGGTGCTTGCTTGAGCCCATAGAGTGCCTTCTTCAATCTGCACACATACGTGGGATGCTCTAAATCTTCATAACCTGTTGGCTGATCCATATACACTTCTTCCTGCAAATCACCATGCAAGAAGGCATTCTTTACATCCATTTGCTGCAACCTCCAACCTTTGGCTGCTGCCAAAGAAATCACACATCTGACAGTTGCCATCCTAGCAACTGGACTGAAGGTTTCATCATAATCTATGCCATATGTCTGGGCATAGCCTTTTGCAACCAGCCTAGCTTTGTACTTGCTAATAGAACCATCTGCATTGTGCTTAATCTTATAAACCCACTTACATCCAATAGCTTTCTTTTCCTTCGGCAATGATACTAGATCCCAAGTCTTATTAGCCTCTAATGCAGCCATCTCCTCATCCATTGCTGCATCCCAATGAGCATGACCAACAGCCTCCTCAAAACATGTAGGCTCAACATCCTCAACTAGTTTCACCATATAAGCATAATGGTGAGCTGCATAACCTTCAAAACCAAATCTTTTAACATGGTATCTCACCCTACTAGACCTGCGTACCACTGGATCACTCAATGGAGTCTTTGCATCAGCCCGTGCTCTCTGCACACCTGGAGTTCTCACTGAAGGAATGCCAAGCTCATCATCTAAGCTCTCTGAGCCACTAGAGTCTCCATCAAGAACTGCATCAATGCCTTTTGACACTTTATTCTTTCCTTTGTCTTTACCTGTAGTGCTACTAGATGCACCTGAAGATGTAGAGGTACTCCTTAGTCTCCCAGACCAAGGACTACTGGATGATGTCTCTGGTCCACTAAGAGTCCGTGATTCTTGCTTTTCATCCTGCACATGAGTGTCATGATCATCATCAACATCCAATGCATCACCACTAGATGCATACCAGCTGCTCATTTCATCAAAGATGACATCCCTGCTCACTCTGAACTTACATGTGACAGGGTTGTAACAGTGATACCCTTTCTGCTCTAAAGAGTATCCAATAAAGACACACTTTTCAGCCTTTGGATCCAGTTTCTTCTGCAACTCATCTGGCACATGAACATACGCAATGCAACCAAATACTTTCAAGTGTGAAACATCAGGCTTCTTACCTGTAAAACATTCTTCGGGGGTCATACCATGAACTGCAGCTGTGGGAGTTCTATTCATAATATAAACAGCAGTATGAACAGCCTCAGACCAAAAATGCTTAGGCATATTCTTTTCAGCCATCAAGGAGCGTGCAACTTCTGCAATATGCCTGTTTTTCCTTTCTGCAACCCCATTTTGCTGTGGGGTATACCTGCATGTGAAATGTCTCTTTATCCCATGAGACCTCAGAAAATCACTGAACTCATTTGAGAGGTACTCTCCCCCTCTATCTGACCTCAGGCACTTTACATTCAAGCCTGTTTCTCTTTCAACTACAGCCTTGAAAGTTCTAAAGTACTCAAATGCTTCACTCTTTTCCTTCATAAAATATACCCACAGCTTTCTAGAACAATCATCAATGAATGTGACAAATTATGAACTGCCTCCAAGAGATACATTTTGTGTAGGCCCCCAAATGTTTGTATGTACAACATCAAGAATATTTCTGCTTACATCTCTATCATGTGAAAAAGGTTGTCTTGTCTGCTTACCAAACTGACATGCTTCACATACCTTCTAAAATTCTGCAACTCTAAATGTAGGCAAACCTATAACCAACCCTTTGGACTGCATTAGTTTCAGCCTTTGTACATTTGCATGTCCAATGCGTTTGTGCCAAATTTCAATGTCTGCAACAACACCTTTTCCTTTGGCATACATAGCCGCATTCATAGTAGGAATTCCAGCATCTAGAGTGAACATACGTCCAACTCTACTTCCCTTTGTTACCAACCTGCACTTGTCATTGAAGTCTTCTACAAAGCAGCCCTTTGCATTAAATTTGACTTGCAGCCCTTGCTCTACCATTTGACCGACTAACACCAAGTTCTTTGTAATAGATGGCACATGTAATACATCTGAAAGACTCTTTGTCTTACCATCATGCAAGGACAAGGAAACTTTTCCAATGTGTGAAATTGGGTGGCATGAGTCATCACCCGTCTGCACATAACCTGCATTCTGCAAATCCTGCATCTCTCCAAACCATTCTGCATGGCTGGTCATATGATTGGATGCACCTGAATCAACATACCAAACATCTTCATGTGTTCCCTTTCCTGTAACAGCATTCAGCATATGCTGCATAACGAACAAACGTTCATTTTTGTCTTCATTCTGTCGTGAAGATGATGCATAGTTTCCTTGCTGCAACTTACCACTGCGGATATCATCTCTCTTAGCATAACATCGAGCTGCAATATGACCTGTTTTGCCACAGTAATGGCACACAATACCAGAGTTGTTAGAACCTCTGTTCTGCCATCCACCTCTTCCTCTAAAGCTCCCCCTGCCTCTAAAGTTACCATGACCTCCTGAAACCTGCATATCGCCAAATTGCTGATTCAATCTGTTTTGCTGGTTGTCACTACCACGTCCTGTACCACGGCCTCTTGAAGAGAACCTGCCACGTCCCCTTCCAGAACTGGAGTAGACAGCTTGGACCTGTTCACCACTTCTTTCAGATGTCTCACTCTGCATGTTGATCTCTTCAGTGATCATAAGGGAGACCAATTCATCGAAATCTGGAAATGGCTTTCTGACATATACGGAAGTTACAAAAGACTTCCAAGCCTTTTCATTGTTAAGTCCACCCAAGGTAGACGACACCAAATCATCATCATCGGGCATTGCATCAGTCGCTGCCAATGCATCTACAATGCTTCTTACCTTCAGTGCATACTCATTGATAGACATCTTCCCTTTCTTTAATGTATTCAACTCTTGCTTGAGTTGAATCTTTCGTGCCTTTGTATTTACAGAAAACATACTTTCAAGTATGGTCCAAGCTGCATATGAATTCTCTGCATTTCTAATGTGTCCCAGCATATTATTGTCAATTACTGCAGACAACCAATACATGACCTTTTTATCCTTTGCATTCCATTCTTTCCGTGCCTTTGTCTCTTCTGCAGTTGGAGGATCACTCATCTCCAGCTCCTTTTCTTCATCTGAAACAAACTCGTAGAGGCCTTTTCCAATAAGGAAGTTCGTGACACGGAACTTCCATGAAGGGTAGTTGTTCTTGTCGAGCTTCTCAATGATGGGGCTTCCACTATTCTCTGCCATTATCACAAAATTAATACCAAACAGCAAGCAAATCTTCTGCAACCCTTGACCTGTAGTGCACAGCAATACACCAGACAGCCTTTTTAACTGTCTGCTCAACAATACATGCAATCTGCAACCTGTTTGCAGATAAACCTTGTGTTTACTCACTGGTAAACACCTTTGAACTTACAGATCTGAAATCTGTAACCTGTGCACCCACTTTCGGTCAATACAGTCGAAGTCACAGCGTACCCTGAAACTGTTGTCCGCAACTTGCGGCTCTAAAACGGGCCCTGAAACGGCCTCAGATGCCCAAAATAACTAAATCTCACTGCAATCTAAAATTTTTGCTCTGCCCTGCTTCCAGTGCCTCCACAGGCACTATCGAAGAGAAAGAGTTGAAGGATGGGAGAGCTTCTTACCCGTGGCTTGCTTGCTCGAACCTTGCTTCTTCTCCTTTGCTTCAACCTTTGAAATCAGCCTCTCTCAATGGCGCGGCTCTGATACCATGTCAAGAATCGCATGGTGGAGGGGGTTGCTCAAGATGCTGCGCCGAACACACACAGAATGCACAAGGAGAAGCTCACTCAAGAGACAAGAAGAGAGATGGAGGCCAAAACGTTTTCTTGCTGATTTCTTCTTCTTCTTTTACACACTTCACAATATACACAAAGTATAGATAAGATACAAGATAAAAGGAAAGTGGCCTACTAAGTCAAACAATGCATAACCGACTACACTGGTCGACTGGCGCTATAACTATGCCAGCTGTAAATAGGTGTAACAACCTGAATATAATAAGTAATGAGTCAGTGGCCATGTGAGAGTTATAATGACCACCGACATGCTAAGTGTAGACGTGTGGACCCATCTAACCAGGCGGTCCATCATCAATGTCCACATGTGTTGAGCTTGTCATCTCAACATTTCCAGCTAGTGTATGGGACAAAATTCGTCTTCCCTGTTGAGCTAGAATCGTCCTCTTTGCGAGTGGCAGTTAAAGAATGCTTGGGAGATGATGAGTCATTACAACGCGATACGATGGATGGCCCTACAGTGCATGGAAACTACTCAAGCATGACGCAAGGCCTATCATGACAGTTTCATCAAGCACAAGGAGTTCAAAGAAGGTGATCTTGTTCTGGCCTATGATTCAAGATTTGGCAAGTTTCCTGGCAAGCTTCAACAATGGTGGATGGGCCCATACAAGGTACTTGCTGTCAATCCTAATGGCTTTGTTCAGGTGCAGACCATTGATGCCTCTAATGATCCCTTTTTGATCAATGGCTATCGTCTGAAAAAGTACTTCCCTCCCTAGGGATCTTGATAATCACAGTCGACCGTCCTTCTTGCACTGTATGCCGACACAGGGCGGGATGCATAGTTGCACCATCAATTGCACACAAGGCATACAACCTTTGCACAAGTGACGATGAGGATTATATCAATGGGTTTCAGGAATGGGCTGCCCTCTGTATCTTTCAACAGAGTGTGAGACAGAGGGTGGGCTGAGTGTGACTGGTGTTTCTTCAATCAATTATCGAGAGGTGAGGATTGAGGGATGCTACGAAAGTAGCTCTCCAAAAGTGTGATGTGAAGAGATAATCACGATCACTAATGATTCTTCTGGGTAACCCATGCAATTTGAATATCTCCTTGATAAATAATCTTGCAATGTCAGAGGCTTTATAGTTTGTCTTAATAGGAATAAGATGTGCAACCTTGGTGAGCATATCAACCACAACCATAATGGAGTTGTATCCTCCCTAGACTTGGGGTAGGCCAACAACAAAGTCCATACTGATGAATTTCCATTTCATTTGGGGAATGTTAGGTGGTTGCAACTTTCCTGGCATGTTGACATGTTTGGCCCTAATACGTTGACAAGACAAACACTCAGTGACATATTTGAGAACGTCACCTTTAAGCCTCTCCCAATAATAGCTCTTTGTAACTGCATTGAGGGTCTTAGCACAGCCAGGATGTCCTGAGAAAGGGGAATCATGAGCTTCCCAAAGTAACTTTTGCTTGAGTGACTGGCTTGCCAGTATACATAATCTCGCTCTATAGTAGACAAGTCCACTATTGATGGAGAATTCTTGATACTTAGCCTGTAGCTTCGGGTCTTGATCCTTGATAGGGATCTCCCTTAGCATCCTCTGATAGATTGGATCATGGCATGCTTCTTCTCTAGCTAGCTCAAGTATTGGGTTTGTTTGGCATGGATACCTTTGTGGCTAGAGATCTAATTGTTGATGGATCTTGCAAGATTAGAGAATTAAGGAATGCCTTGCGACTAAGTGCATCGGCAACTACATTCTCCTTTCCAAGCCGGTATTTGATTTTAAAATCATACTCCTCTAGCACTTCAATCCACCGACGTTGCCTTATGTTGAGCTTGTTCTGGGTAAAGATCCACTTGAGACTTTTATGATCCGTCAGTAGGGTAAACTTGTTACCCAACAGGCAGTGTCTCCAAAGCTTGAGGGCATGGATGACAGCTAATAGCTCTAGATCATGGGTAGCATAATTCTTCTCGTGGCTCTTCAGTTTCCTTGAAGAGTATGCTACAGGATGACCTTCTTGCATAAGCACACATCCTAGGGCAAGTGTGCTAGCATCAGTTACTACTTCGAACTCCTTATTGAGGTCCGAAAGTTTCAGGATAGGTGCTGATACCAAACTTTGCTTTAGTCTATCAAAGCTAGATTGTTCAGCAGATGACCATGCAATCATTGTTTGCTTCTTCAGTAGATCCGTCAGAGGCGCTACAATCAAATAATAGTTTTTGATAAAGACCCTATACCACGATGAATCCCAGATATTCAAGCTGACATCTGAAGAATGCACACTTCTTCATCTTGGCATAAAGCTTGTGTGCCCTCATTGTCTCAAGGACAATGTGAAGCTAGGGTTCATGATCTTCTTTCTGTTTGGAATAGACAAAGGTATCGTCAAAGAAGACGAGTACAAAGTTGTCAAGATACGGCCTAAAGATACCGTGCATTAACCTGTTGAAGGTGGCAGGTGCATTCGTCAGCCCGAATGACATGACTATGAACTCAAAGTGTCCATATCTTGTGTTGAATGTTGTCCTTGGGATATCTTCTTCCTTAATCCTTATTTGATAGTATCCAGACCTGAGATCAATCTTGGAGAAGATCTTCGCACCTTGAAGACGGTTAAGAAGTTCATCTATTCTTGGAATAGGGTACTTGTTCTTAATGGTTGATTGATTCAACCCTTTGTAATCAATACACAGCCGAAGTGTTCCATCCTTCTTCTTCTGGAACATCATTAGAGCTCCCCATGGTGAATTTCTAGGATGAATGTAGCCGTGATCTAACAGTTGCTTGAGTTGCTCCTTCAGCTCAATTGCTTCCAAGATGGACATCCTATATGGCCTCTTTGCAATTGGTGTAGCTCCCGGCACTAGCTTGATCTCATGATCCACTTCCCTTTGAGGTGAAAGTTCTGTCAGCTCTTCAGGAAATACGTCTACGTACTCCTTTAGCCATGAAGTTTCTTCACTAGACTCCTAATTCTGATCTAGCTTATTAAGCTTAATCAAGTAGACAGGTAGTCCCTTTCTAACTCCCTTTATAATCCGCTTTGGCCAATTGAATTTTCGGCTTTACAGTCTCTCCTTCAGTTGTGACCAATTCCCCTTCAGAGTTTCGAAAGGAAACTTGGCCCTTTCCACAATGAATGTGGGCGTCATTAGGTTTAAGCTAGTCCATTTCGAGCAAGCACTCATGGATGCCTAGGTTCATGACCCTAAATCAGACCAAAGTCGACATTCCTCCCAGAAAGAATTCCACCTTAGCAGTTTTCCTGGTACAAGTGACCTCATGACCATTTGCTAATTCCACAAGCAAGGTAGGTGCTTCTATTATGTCTATTCCTAATCTTCTTGCACAAGCTCGTGAGATAAAGGAATGCGTACTGCCACAATCAATCAAGGTTTTGAAGCCTTTACCTTGATAGTCCGATGGTGTCTGAATCACCGAAAACTGGCGATTCGGGCCTTTTTTGTGAAGGGCGGCATGGACTGTTTCCCTCTCAAAGTCTGCTTCCATGGTCGGATCTTCTTCTTCGCATATTTCCCTATTGGCAACACAGGTGGTTCTTCCTCTACCTTGGGTGGCGGCTCCTTGGCCACAGGCGGTTCCTCGGAATGGTCGTTGACGTTTTCCTCCACCAAGTTTGGGACATTGCCTTTTGAAATGATCGGGCTTGTTGCAATGGAAGCAATGGAGGTTGCGGCCATTACCTTGGGTAGGAACAAAGTTATTGACATTGTTCGTCCTTGCTTTCTTCCTTTGTCCCAGGTTTTGACCTTGAAATCTCTTCGCTTGGGACCTATATACTCCTTTTTTTTAATCATTATAAGACTAATTCTTGTTACTTCTTGGCCTGGCCTGCACCTCCTAAATTATGGGCACAGCTCGAATGAGTGCGTCCTGAAGGTCTGTTGGGCGCATTGATTTGAGGCGGGTATTCATAGGTGGGTTTAAACCGGCACAAAACTTCGACACTTGTTGTGTCATATCCATTTGTGGTGCATATTTCAAAAGAGAGACGAACTTTGAGTAGTATGCATCAAGGGTTAGACCAAGTTGTTTCATCTAGGATTTTTTAGCTTTTCCCAGGTAATAGACCCTTCCGAGATTCCTTGGTCTCTGCACCATTGCTTCCACCAAAGTCTGGCTTTGCCGGTGAGCTTCAGCTTGGCGAGCATTGCCTGGTTGGCGGGTGTAGTACCGGCCACTTCAAAGTAATCTTCCATGGACTCAATCCAAATCTCAGCATCAGCTTGGATAGTCCCTCCTTTCCCATCAAATTCTCGCGGCTTGATCTGCTTGAGAAGAAACTTCTTCTCCCGAATCACAGCCGTACTTGGTGTAGGGGTCGGACTAGGAATTTGTACTTGGGGTTGTGCCTGAGTAAAGGATTCTTAACGTTAACAACTCGCTAATCGTTACTATTATATTTCATACCCAATTCAAAGAAACCTAACCACTTAACTTTTTATTAATACTCATAGTCAAGACAATCATTGATAAAAAGAAGTCTTATTTTATTAATATGGACATAGCCCTTTCGGAGTACAACATTTCTTGGGATGGTAGAGCAAGCTGATACATTAATTTGGGGAGAATAAGGTTGTGTTACATTCAGCTACGGGAACTGGGTGATAGTATGGATTTGGGTCATGGATCTTCAGGAATCGATAAGTCATTGGAAGATTAGGGTATTCTTTCCTTTGGTACCCATTCTTCTCGTAGCGTCCCAACACCTTGATCCTATCGGCGGGGATTATGCAGGTCACTTCCTCGTACACATACGTGTTTAGCTTGAGCTTCCGTAAAGTTGTGTTTACGTGAGCCTCAACAAAGATGAACAGCTTCACGATCTTTAGGTCCTCCAACCACTTGATTCTCTTTAGGTTGGTTCGAAGGTACGCAAACCAGTGGGCAGCTATGTAATAGATTCCTGAATCACCCGTCCATTTCCGTTCCACGTACAGAGGCGATGGATTGTAAATGCGGTCTAGGATGTTCATCATATCGATCCTTCATCGATAATCCGAGGCATGCATTGTGGTCATAAACATGACCTGGAATACCATGAACCTATTCCATGCTTCATGACTCTACAAGACAGCATCGATAAGTAAGAAAATGTTCTTAACAGCAACATTTTCTTTATTCTTCTTATTAATTTTTCTTATAAAGACAGATCCTTCATTGGTTCGCTCGGATACCAACTCTAACGTGTTCGCGTGTTGGCTTGCAGGACATGTCTTAGCAACCCATCGGAGAGAGGGTCTAGAAGGCTTCGCCTGGCACTCCCATGGAATGTTATTGGGTTTGTGATCTAGTTCTTTTCAAGTCTGCCACGTAACGAAAGTATTCCGGCCGTTCCCACTTAGGACAGACCTGAATCAGGGTTTCCTCTTGTGGTCAAATTCCTGGAGAGTAACTAGTGTCGAACCCCAGGCGAACTACTTTACGGGTCGAAGCGGATTCATGCCGCACTTGGTTCAAGGAGAATGGGAAACAAGAGGGATGCAAAGCTCGACCTCTCTGCCCATAAGGCATAGTCCCATTTCGTTCCCCTAAAACAACATTAAATCGGGATTCTAGCAACCTGAACTCTAGGTCAACGTTGCCTGCTGTTCATTCCCTTTGAGAAAAGTTCCTTGCTATCCATCTCGCTTGAGAAAAGTTCCCGACCAATCGGGACCACCCACCCGTAGGACGGACCTATGGCCACATCCACCACACTTTCCTTAGGGTTGCTTTAGTTGTCTAATTACCTACCACATTTAATTAGACACACATAAAACAGCTTCTTTAATTAGCCAATTAGACATTGGTTCCTTCACGTAATCTTAGCACTTGACATAAAAAAACAGTGCCAACAAGTTCCTTTTCAACATGTTATCTTACTTATCTTTTGAAAACATCCATAAAATCCAGTCTATAGGCTAATCCATAATCCGTGCAAAGGCAATCCATAATCCACGCAAAGGCTATCCAGCAATTCACAGGGATTACTAATCCAAGATTCTGCCTGTAGATTAGTATGCAGGCCTCGAGATCCAATCCCAAGTCGCATTGGCCTCTTGTACAGGGCCCGGAAGGCAAGGGATTTACGGCCAGAGCCCCCCCTGGCACCCAAGCCTCCTCCTCCTCCAAGTAGCGCCCAATGGAGAGACCTCTCATAGCGGGTTCGGTCCACATTCCTGGCGCGGCTAACAACCCCCTTGGTTAGGGTCAGGCAAACAGTTGGGGGTAACTGATGCTACCTCTCCCTCCAGGCCTTCAACCTAAAGCATTAATTATATTTCCATCTTTAGTTCCTTGAGCAAACAATGCAAACAGTGCTCCTAAACTGTTACAAGCAGAATCAATCCAGTGGTCGTTTATTTGGCCAACTGCTAAGGAGTGAGTCCTTATCTCCGAATGCATCCAGCATTTGATCCGGGATCAATTTCAACTTGGCAAGATCCCCAAGGGTCTGTTTGTTCACCCTTTTGTCCTTGGATTAGGGTCATACCCTGTTAACCTAGCTTAACCAACACCTTAGGTTTCATAAATTAACAGTAAATCCTTGCGACCATGTCACTCTAACTTGATTGATCCTTTGCTTACCAAGCAATACATAACTTTTCTTATCTTGGCAAATTACCCCAAGAAGGTGATGTAATAGGATGACTACTCATCCTCTTGCAAGTTATACTTGCGCTAGAACCTGCCAACCTTAATCCAAGGAGTGGCAAATCTATCTTGTGACTAAACCATAAGGCCGCGCGACGTTGCAACTTATTGCACAAGTATCGCTCTTAACTCATGGGATCATTTCACCCATTGAATGGCATTTCCTAGTCAAGGAATTTATGTTTAGACAAGACGCAGGGTTTGGGATGTCTTCTTACCATCCCAACCCTAATTGTACTAGGCCGACAGTGTTCGACGGTCCTAGGGTTTCCAAACTCAATCTGAGTTTTAGCATTAGGTTGAACGATCCTTAGGGTAGAAATCCTATATCGTTGTTTGCAAGAGCGTCCAATTGACCCCAACATTCCGTGAATGTGGGTAGGACCCTTGGGTTTGAGGGCTTTGACTTGGCATTCCAAGTGCGATATTAGGAAGCACTTCCAACATGCCAAGCCCTAGCTAGTACTTGAAGTGTTTATCGTGTCGACTAGTTATGCCTATATAAATCCCTTGAGGGTTAGGTGATTTAACTAAATTGGACTACTTGTCTTGCGACAAGGGTGATCTTTTCCTAGAGATGCTAACCTTGTTCTAAATGTGTAAACAGATGCTAGATACCACATTTCGTACAAGTATACGATTTGTTACATCTATGTTCTATAAGGTATGCAATAACCCTTTGCTTTTCTTACTAAGGTCATGACGAATGATAACTTGCATGAAACCTACTAGGGTTTACATCAAAGAATCATGCCTACAACCCTTTTGTATAAGCTTTCGAATTTCATGCTTTGATAAGCCATGCAATCTTTTCCAAATGCAATTTTATGAAATGAAATTACGCATGCCGAATATGTAACATGCAAACCCTTAGATACAACATCGTTAATGAAGTTTATGTGACATGCAACCTTTAATCTGTTTGACAATATCTTTGCAAGCAACGTGCAATGCCCATTTTTCCATTTTCATGCCGTGCAACAGAAGTTAACAATTTTCTCATGCGAGCATAACGAAGGAAGTTATTGACTAAATGCAAGATACTCTTTTCCTTCACGGCCAATGCACTTAACAATTTCCTCTTTAACCCTAGGCAATATGCATTTTAGACTTCCACTTTGAAAATGCACGACAAGGCAATTTGCGGCTAAGTTCATAGGGCGAGTAAGTGATTTACATTTATAACTTTGGAGATGCAAACGATCCAATTGCATGATATGCACCAATCCTTATCTATTGTTCAAAGATATAAATTATCAAATGTACTTTTATCACTACCACATGAATTAATGATAAGCATAAATTTCATTCTCCCTATGGAATTAAGCATGTTCAAAGCATTTCTTATACGTGGGATTAAATTCAAAAAATGTGGGCTTGTGGATCCACGGTGATGTCCACGTGTAAGCTCGGGGAAGAACCTCCTACGGTTGTGCCTTGCGTCTTCTTGGGAGCCATCATTGATGACTTGAACTCCGTGAATTACCCTCACTTCTACGCATTCCCCGAATAGCCTCAAGTTTTTCCTTCTCCCTCGTACGCAGGAAATTCCTTCACTGAAACGCGGTTTAGAAAGCACCTCGGGAAGGCTTGTGGGAATGGGGCTTATGGAAGCCCCCCCCCTTAGAAGCTTCTCAAGAAGCTTCTAAAAGGCTTCTATCTTATCCAGAAACGTGGAAGAAGTCCCAATGATTGGTAAGAAGAAAGAATTGAGGACTATGGGGGGTGATTAGGACAATGGGGGGGATGGGCACCGGTGGCGGCGATCACGGTGGTATCTCACAGCAGGTGGCGGACTTCTTCCACGGAAGCATTCATTTTCTCCTCCCTTCGATTCACCTCAGCACCCTAGCCTTCCTTCTCTTTTGTGCCTTTGATCCTCCTCTCCCCCAACTTGTGCCACAGGGAGGTCACGTATGGTGTCGGGATGACGGTGGCAGTGGCAAGGTTTGTCCCCCTCCTCTGATCGTGCATAATATGGTAGCCTCTCCCTTCAATTTAGTGCCTCCCCCCAATGCCTAAGGGGGAGGTTATATAGGCCAAGGGGGGGGAAAGGGAAGCCACCACGTGGATTATGCATGGCTCCCCCCCTCGTGCAACCCACACCACTTTGCCTAGGCCATTCCTCCCCACACTCCCTCTCCTCCAGCCGTGCATCGGTCGGGTGAAGGGATAATTATTAAAAAATTTGACTTAAATTTCATCATTTATCCCAATTGCCCCTTCAAAAGGGGTGTTCTTCCGTGGCTATGTAGTCTTGAAACCTAGTCTTAATTGCTTAATGCGGAGGCCTCATTTTTGCACGTGTAGGGTACGAATTAAGCTGCTAATAATTATGATGTGGGAGATAACCTTGCACAGGTTTTACGCAATGTGTGGGGAGTCAAGTTCAACAATATTTTTGAGCGGAAATATTACACAGCTCCAAAAAAGAAGACCAACATTTGCTGAAAATGTATCTTTCCACTAATGAAAACATCCACCCTAATGTTTTGAACCGATTGAAAGTCGTAGAAAATAAGATTATTCATTTATGCATTAACTACAAATTTCCACTACAAACTTTTATGAAGCGTGTTGCTGAAGCTCTAGCCTCTTAGATCCCACCACTCGAGAGATGCAAAGGATTTGCTCACCTGGGATTAACCTAGCTTTGGTGTGACTATCATCAGCCTTGTAAAGTTCATAGGCTTATATAGCTACCTTCTCAATTACTTTGAGTCTTCTTGCTAGTAGTAGTTGAAGCATATCACCATATGTAGCCTCTAGCCAATACCACACAACATTGATGTGTAACTCCCCCTCCAAAAACTTGTTAATTCTTGAATTTGTGATGGGACCTAAAATGGTCCGGCACTGGGGCTAAGGCACTAGCTAGATCTCATGCACTCAATAGACAACCCCACCACACGGCCTTGCAGGCCAGGAACGTTTGTCGAGGGATACACTATCCTAAACTTTAATCACTGTGCCTCCACCATTCAGTGGGCCCATCTAACTAGCTATAGGCATAGTTAGACTAGGAAGAGCTGGAAACATAGGAAAATTTGGCATGATACTCTCTCTTTCATTCACATTTGACTCCCATTGGTGAGTGCCAAATTATTACCATTCCAATTTATCATTGTTGGACAAGCCGCTTGCAAGCGTGACTCTACTCCTGCTTGGGTAATAGCAGTGTCAATGTCAATCAAAGTGACACTACTCAGTTGCACTTGGATATTGAAATCTAATCCATGTAGGAAATATTGCAACTGTGCAGCCAATGGAATGGGGATATAAGTATTAAGATTGCAAAGAACTTGCTTTAGTTTCTTGGCATAGGCCTGGACATTCTCATTTGGCTCTTGGCGTGTTACATTCAAGACACGCAACCAATATTGTCTACCTCTTTCAGGAGCAAACTCTCTACAGAAGGCTGTGAAGAATTGGTCAATGCTAGTTATGGTTTCGGCCTCTAGACTGTGATACCATACTGCTACCCTTCCTTTTAATGTCATATTGAAGAACATCATTAAGTGTCCTTCGTTTCAAAACCACCATTTATTGGCGTCTCCCGACAAACACACCCTGATGGGATCTAAAATGGGCCAGCACTGGCTATGGCACTAGCCAGACCTCATGCACACAACAGCCGACCCCACCACACGGCTTCGCAGCCAAGAGTGTCTAGGGCTCACTCTATACTAAATTCTAATGTCGATTCTGTGTTTGTATTAGATCATAGTCTAATATTTACCTTCCCTTCTCCTTAGAGGGAGATCACATAACATATAGGCATAATACCTCATAGCAAAAACATAGGGAAGCACATGCGTTACTCCAACATAAAGTACACACGATACAAGCTCCATTCTTTTATTTTGAACATATTCCAGGAGAGACCATGTGTCCTTACCAAACAATTTCCCGAGAAAACAATCGTCTAGCCTATAGCGTAGGTTGTCTCACACACTCAAGTGTAGATCATCATAATGGAAAACAGGTATGCTATGCATCCACTTCTTCATATTTCAATACCATGGTTGATATGCACATGCCAAAGTGGATGATCCTAATGTGCTCAATTATAATTTTCAATTAGAAATGTATCATGCACAACCAGGCTTTTCAATGTTCATCTACTAACTCGTTGTGGCGATATAAGGATAGCAGCGAGACAATGCTTATGCTACTATCCTCTTAATTAGAATACTACAAACCCTATACCATGATATGCATCAACAAAATGAGTAATAAACTGCACCCGAATCACATCATTCAAACGTCCCACCCCCTACTTTTAGGTAGTTCTTCAGTTGCATAGGTGTAGGGGTTCATTTTGTCATGTTTTGATGTATGAAAAGTGATAAATCACAAACTTTGACAAAGAAAAACTCATGCTCCACCACTACCATACATTCACAAACACTCATTATATTTTTTCTTATTTTTATGAAGCATATTTTTATTTTTTCTCTATTTTCTCCTATTTTTTAGCATTTATTTGATAATACTCACTATTATTATTTTGATTTTCCTTATATCAATCATTTTAGCATACTAAAATTCAAATTATTTTTTATTTTTCCCCATAGAAACACATTTCACCCACCCGAAACAACAAAACCATCATTTTACCCTTAAAAACCACATTTTGGGTTTTGCACGGTTTAAATAGCACATGCAAATCATTATGAAATCATAATTTTTTGATAGACAACAATTAAAAATGATGCAACCAGCACTCAAACAATTTTTCATCGCATAAGAACATCATTTCCATCATAAAATGTCAAAAAAACTTCATTTTCTTCACAAAAAATAGTCATACCGAGTTTCTACGAAACCTAAGACGCATTGAATGACTGCGTAACTAGTGGACGGAGTTCCCATTTCTCTCATTTCCATGCTCCACATCATTTTTCAGCATCTCCATTAAACTCCATCATCATTTTCTTCAATCTCCTTCCCGATTCTTCCTTTAAGATAATGCTCATGAACAGTCCATAGAGGGGAGAGAGAGGGAGGAGAGAGAAAGACTAGTTTTTGATCTCAACGACCGGGCGATGGAGAGCGAAGGAATCATTAGATTGATAAAATTAGATGGTATGGGTGTATGGAGGTGCCATACCCCCCCTTCCTCAAAATCATCGCATAGCAGGACGTCACCATGGTTTTTCCTCACACCAAAAGAAACAGCCCCCCTCCCCATTTGTCAAATTTAGGGGGGTGTGAGACCCCAAGGGTCACTCCCTTGACCTTACAAGTCCCCTTCTCACTAAACCTCATTGTTCTTGGCCTATGAGCACCCCCATTCTCGCGTCCAGCATCGAATTTTAAATCTGTCAATTTCTGCTCGACCTTCTTAGGTCTCGCACTACCTGGCACTTCTCGAGATCCAATCCGACACAATCAAAAAAATTATGAAAAATCTGTAACCGTCAGTTGATGTATCTGTAAATCACTTTTAGAACCCGCCAGATGCTTACTACTTAAAATCAACTCAATTGCCTATGCCGCCTTCGAGTAAGTTTATTTTTCCCTTGAAATGTGGATTTTTTGGCTTTTTTAAGCACTTCTTGGAGTCAAAAGTTACCGCTCATCCACAAAAGTGTATGTTTGGAGTGCCCTAGGGGTTATTATTAGACCATGTGGTTAGCTTGGTTGATATCACAACTGCCTCTAAAAATATAAAGATTATAGTCACTATGAGCCCGTCATGCACCCCAAAAGAGGTACACAACTTTCTGTCATTACTGGGATATTATCAGAGATTTATCAATGCATGGCAAAAAAAATGTTGCCATTGAAAAACTTGTTATATTTTAATTGATTTATTAATTGAAGCAAAGTTTATCAAGTATCCTTTGAGGATGTGAAGCAAGAAGTAGCAAAATCACCAATCTTAAAAGCACCCAAAAGAGGTGAATTTTTCTATATCTTTTTAGCAGTAACAATGCATAGTATTAGCCCTTGTTTAGTCCAAATTTGGGAAGAGAAATTGTATCATCCAATAGCCTTTGCTAGCCAAAAATTGGGGATATCTGAAGTCAACTATACTTACATGGAGAAATTATGCCTTGGAATGATTTTTGTGACAAAGAAATATAGGCATTATATTCTCTATGAGAATGTGGTATTTTTTACAAAGGCGGAAGGACTTAGATTGTTGATGAACAAGTTGTAACCACCTAACTATTTAGCAAAGTGGTTAATTACTTTGCAAGAGTTTGATTATGAAATTAAGAGTAAGTCACTAAAGCTACAGGGCATTGTGGAATGTCTTGTGGATTTCAAGGAGCCAAAGGAAATTCTGCCTGAAGGAAGTGACATCGAATGTCTATTCAAAATTGATACAACTTTCATCCCTTCCTGGTATGTAGCTATAATACATTATCTATCTATAGGGGGATTTGGGATTGCTCTATCAAAGTCAGAGAAGAGAAAGATTAAGTAGCAAGCACTATGCTTTTCGATTGTAGCGGGTGTCTTGTATCGGAAATTCCATGTGTAGTACTTAATGAAGTACCTTTCATTCTTGAGTAATGCCATGATTCAGCATGTGGGGGATGCTTTTCTTGATGACTTACCGCCCAGAAAGCTCTCCATGATGGATATTGGTGGCCATTGATTTTCCAATATGCTTTCAGTTATGTTAAGTGTTGTGATGTTTGCCAAAGACACGATGGCAGGGAGAATCGTAAGTGGTTGATGAACCCTATTTTAGTCACATTACCCTTTGAAAAATTGGGTATCAATTTTGTTGGCCCAATATACCCTTTATTGACTATGCGAAAGCTTTATTGACTATGCGAAAGCATTATATTATTGTAGCAATAGACAACTTTGCAAATTGGTTTGAAGCTTGAGAAACGATGAAAGATAATGCTAAGGAGATGGCCAATTTTATTATGGAGTAGATTGTTGCTATTTTGTTCCACCTAAGGAGATAGTATTTGATTGAGGGATACACTTCTTGAATAAGGTCTTAGTAGCCTTGATGGAACCTTTGAAGATTAAGCACAATAAAAATACCCCATATAATCTGCAAGAAAATTTTCAAGTCGAGAGTATCAATAAACAGCTTGTAGTGATCTTATCAAAGATAGTGTCTGAAAGTAAGGGAGATTGGGATAAGAAATTGAATGTGGTTGTTTGGGCTTACAATACAATATTTAAAAGAGCTACATGCCACACCGTGTTCAAGCTGGTATATGGGGAAGAGCATGTCTTGCCATTGGAAATAGAATTTCCCACTATGTGATTTGCTCTCAATCATTCGTTGGGTGAGGCAAAAGCATTGCAGGAAAGATTTATTTCTCTTGTGCATCTTGATGAAATTTGATTTTAGGCTTTATTACATCAAGAGGTAGCAAAGAAGACAATGAAAGTTCTTCATGACCTTTGGACTAAGAAATATAAATTTGTGAAGGGTCAGTTTGGTACTATACTATGATGCTCATGAGCTATTCCCTGGTAAACTAGAACCCAAATGGGATGGGCCATATAAAATTATCCGTATAGAAAGAATGTTGCGACAACCCTTTTAGTAGACTTGCAGGGGGTACAGTTTAAAAATAAAGTTAACTTTAATAATTTGAAGCCTTGGGGGGGGTCACTCATGAATATATGTATATATAACGTGAGTTCAAAATAAGGGGTTTTTAAAACACCATTTTTATACATTTTTTACATACAGAAGGGTGTCATATAAAGGTGTTACTTATAGATTCAATAGAAAAGGGTTGTGTTTTATTCAAGAAAAATTCACAGATTAGGATATTTATAAATAGGCCATGAACGCACGTCATATAGAGAATATATATATAGTGAACCCCCTGAGGTTGAAGCATTACTATGTGTAAGGGTTGATGGTACCTATACAACTCCTTCATGATTTAGCTTTAACTTGTAGTAGATACCAAGACAACCAAATGGGAAGAATCATTCCTCATCTTGAGCATCTGTATTTAGAGCAATGTTACCACCATGGTCGAGTGATCTGGTGGAGTAAAGGTTATCAGGTTACTAGGTTAGTTGTAAATGGTGTGATGGTCAAAATTTCCCTAAAAAATGTATCAATGTTAAATGTGGCATATGTTGAAGTAAGATTAGTTCCCTTCTGCACAAGGAAGTAGACATCTAGGTCCTATTAACCATCGAGGACAAGGAAAACTTCTTTAGCAAGATGAGGGACCGAAGAAGATTTTGTAGAGAGAAAAGGTTGTGGTGGAAGAATTGCATAGTGCTAAGAATCAATGTGTGTTAATGTTACTGATGCTTCTAACTTATAAGTGATTATGAAGATTAGAAGGCAAAGAGAGAGATAAAGATAATGTAAAACCTATTGAGGAAACCCTTAAATAGGAAGATAAGGGAAAGCAAATTCTTAGCCTTGGCATGCAAGGTGGTTCTTTGAAGGCTGCTAATGACAAAGAAAACCTGAACACAGAGCCAAGGAAGAAGAAAGTGAAAGCTAAGAAAGAGGTGCCTAAGCCTCTGAAGCAACCAAGAGAGTGAATGACTTGGCAAGAGAAGAGGACTATTAATAACTTTCAGGAATTTAATCTAGTAAGTTCTCTTTATGAAATCAAGCCTGATGTTAACCTCTTGCAACCAATTAAACTATCCCTGGGAATGTGTAAGGAGTTTAAGAAGATCCTTCGTACTAGATATATTAACAAACCCTTGCATATAGCATGTGTCAATGATGACTCATTTGAGCATGCCAAAAAAATTGACCAAGGGTGCTAGCTTATGTTGACGGTATATTGGTGGATTATGCCATTGTAGATACAAGATCCTCCCTCAATATTATGAGCTTGGAATTGATACAGAGACTAGAATTTAGAGATAAAAATATATACCTCCACAATTCTAAAAATGGTTGATGAAAGTTTTAGATAGCCAAAAAGTTTTATTACCAGGTCCATGTAATTTTTTCTATCATTGAATGTATCCTCAACTTCAAGGCCATTAGGTTTCCAAGGTAGCCAAGCTACCAAGTGCTATTAGGGAAGCCATGGATCTTCCAATCTAACTATCAAGTAAACGTACCAACTGATCATTTTATCTTTGGTAGAGATGCCAAATGAGTTGTAATTGATGCTTACCTAAAATCACCTCAAAGTGAGAGAGCACCCATATCCTCAATGGAATTGGATGTGCTAGAGGGGCCTTTTGGTAGTGAGACTTTGTGAAGTGATGAATCAAGAGAGGAGCCCACTATATGGAGGACACCTATCAAGTAACTCTAAACAAGCCAATAGAAGGTTAGGATAGAATCAAAGATGCATATGTGATAGAGATAGACATGGTTACGTTGAATGATTCATGACCACTCAAATTAGAGTCTATACTCAACACGGAAGTCATGAAGGACTTTGTGTCCTTAATCCAAGAATTTTAAGGCATATTTGCCTACAGTTATGACAAATTGAGGGGTATTTCCACCAATTTAGCAGTAATATTCCCCTAGAAGAGGAAAGTTAACCTATCAACATAAAGTGAGGTCTATGCCTTCTAAGTTAAGGGAGAGGCTATTCAAAGAGTTACAAAAATTATGTAAGGTTGGCCTAATATTTCCTGTGCAACACATGGAGTGGTGTTTGTCGGTGGTCATTAGCAAAAAAAAGAATAATCAAATTTGGCTTTGCATTGATTTTAGAGAGCTCAACAAACAAATAATTAAGGACTATTATCTGTTGCCATTCATTGATCAAATCCTAGGTCAATTAGTAGGTAGGAATATATACTCCTTTATGGATTGTTTTTTCAACTACAATCAAATAACCATCACAAAGGTGGACAAGCTAAAGATGACATTCTTAATTGTGTTTAGAACATTTGTGTATCATGTCATGGCCTTCGAGTTATGTGACGAAGCCAATTCTTGGCAATGTATGGCTAGCAATACCTTTCCCTTGAAGAGCTAAAAGTTTTTATTTATGATTTGGGGGCAACCACCACTAGGGAAAGGCAGTTCATAATTTTATAGAGTTTTTTTGTGTGTTGTAGGTAGAGTTATATTGCTCTAAATCCTAGGAAATTTTGATCTGATACCTATAAGAGGTTACAACTAGGTGATGGGATAGCTAATTCCTTATTTGGAGCACCCACCTAGAATAAAGAGGCTCAAGACTAGAATCCCATATGAACAGTAGCAGAAGTGCTACCATCCAGTTTCCTATAATAAAGCATTGTACTTGCTCTCTTTTCTAAGCAATGATAGTACTCTTTTCTTTCCAGTAAAGTGTATGTGTCATTGTCCGCACACAAGATTGTTTTTATGAGTCCAAGTCTCAATCTTGGAACCTAATTCACTTGTGTGAAAATTTGTCTTGTTAGTGTCAATGTCTTCATGAGTTCACTCTTCCTCTTTCAACCTCCATAGCTCTGTCATAGCCATGTCCTAGATCCATGTTTTCACATGGTATCATAGCAACCTAGTTGGGCATGGCATAGCTCCTTCTCTATTCTCTCAATCCCTCTCCAGCTTAGTCCAAGCTCAAGGTGACTATCTAACTTCATTTCCATCCCTATCTCTACATGATCTTCCATGGCAGCCATAGCTTGTAGAACCTACCTTGCTTGGAGCCTCTTGTTCTCACTCTAGAGGCCGTAATACATCACAGTTTCTTCTCTGAATGTGTTCTTTTGTTTAGGGTGCAACATCTTGTTGCGCCACACCTCTTGAAGAAATCAAACCTCTTACATCTCAGTCTTCTCATTTTTCTTACCCTACTTAAGGTTCTGCCACTTTGAGTTTCCACCATCACAAGCAATTCAGTAAGCAAATCAAGGAGGGGGAATAGAATACCTATTGATTTACCAAGCATTTGGCTCCACAAGTATCTCTTGATACTAATCACTTAGTGTTTTTTGGCTTTTTTGCTTGTTTAGCACACTCAAGATTATCACTTGTGCTACTCAAAATGTGTGAATTTTGGTGTTGATTTACTATTGCTCTAGCCATCTAACATGGGCAAAGACTCTCCAACTGCTCGCTTCAAAGGAGTGGGGTTTCACACCTGGCATACCCGCATCACATCTTAATGAAGAAGGGCTCCTGGGCCATTACCACTGGAATAGAAAAGAAGCCTCATGATGCAAACCTTGTAGTCACTTGGCAAAAGAATGATGATAAGTCTCATGCCATTATCAAACTCGAGCTAGGTGACAGCTATATCCACCATGTGGATAACTGTGATACTTCATAGGATACATGGAAGAGACTTGACACATTTATTGGTGCATAGTCTTAGTCATCAAAGTACAATCTCTTGATTGAAATTTTCAGGCTTGAAATGAAGTCCAACACATCACTTACCACAAATCTAAATTACATGGAAGGACTTCTAACCCAACTTGCAGGAATCAACATTAAAATGGAAGAAGATGTTTGCATTAGTGTTCTACTTAAAATTTTGCCTCTTGAATATAATAATGTATCAACAACTCTAATCAATATGCCAAACCTTGACATGTTGATATCCAGGCAGCACTGTTAGAGGAGGAAAAGAAGCTAAAAACTAAGGAAGAACCAAGCACCTCTAGAGATGAACAAGCATTATATGTTGGCAACATGTACAAAGGTAAGAAGGATCATATTTTCTGTGGATTTTGCAAAAGGACCTGACATATTGTGAAGTCCTGCCACGCCAGAAAGAGGTCCCAAAAGTGGTATCTAGTTGTTATTAAGGAAGAAGGAGAACATGGAGCAAAATAAGAAGAAGAAGAATAAGAAGAAGAAGAAGACCACCAAGAGAAGGACAAACCTCATCAATCCTTCTACTTGGGTAGACTCTTTTAGCTTCGTATTTCCAAGCCCTAATGCTTTGGACATAAACTTGTAATCTCCTCATATAGCCCTGTACTATAGCCTATGTACACTTTGTAAGGCCCCTGTTACATCCTCTAGATTTCCATCATGTTTTTGGTACCCACACTTAGCCTTTGTTGTGAAAGCCTCTAGTGTTTTTCCATGTTTATGGTGTGCCCACACTTTGCAGGTGTTTCTTTAACTAAAGCCTCTATATGCTTTATATTTTTGGTTGTGATTGAGGAGGGGTGTTGAGATGTTTGCAATCACACCTACTTCAGTCTCTTTGTAGGGAGCAATGAGGGCTCAAGACTAGAATCACATATGCACAGTAGAAGAAGTGCTACCATCCAGTTTCCTATAAAGCATTGTACTTGCTCTCTTTTCTAAGCAATGATAGTACTCTTTTCTTTCCAATAAAGTGGTTGCATCATAGTCCACACACAAGATTGTGTTTATGAGTCCAAGTCTCAATCTTGAAACCTAATTCACTTGTGTGACAATTTGTCTTGTTAGTGTCAATGTCTTCATGAGTTCATTCTTCCTCTTTCAACCTCCATAGCTTCTATCATAGCCATATCCTAGATCCATGTTTTCACATATGGATCTATACAATGTATTTTGATGGAGTATATAAGGGTCCCGATAAGAAAGAGAGCATCCAATTAGTTATAAGAGATTATTGACATAGAGTCACAATGAAATTAGCTGCCTACCTTGGGGTAGGATTTACCATGAGATGGCAAGCTCAACACATGCGGACATTGATGATGGAATGCCTGGCTAGATGAGTCTGCAAATCTATACTTAGCACGTTGGTGATCATTATGATACTCACATGGCCACTAACTTATCACTTATTATATTTAGTTTGTTACACCTACCTACAGCTGGCAAAGACATAGCGCTAGTCGATTAGTATAGTCTGTTATGCACTGTTTGACTTAGTAGGCCACTTTCCTTTATGTTGTATTTTCTCTATACTTTTGATACATTGTATAGTGTGTGGAAAAAGAAGAAAAAATTAGCAAGAAAACGTTTTGGCCTCCATCTCTTTTCGTGTGTCCTTGAGTGAGCTTCCTCTTGTGTATACAATGTGTGTTTGGTGCAGCAGCTCAAGCAAAGTCCCCCACCATGCGATTCTTGATATGGTATCAAAGCCGTGCTACTAAGAGAGGTAGATTTTGAAGGCTGAAGTGAAGGAGAAGAAGCAAGGTTTGAGCAAGCAAGCAACGGGTAAGAAGCTCTCACATTCTTCCACTCTCTCTCTCTCTCTTGGATAATGCTTGTGGAGGCTGGAGGCACTAGAAGCAGGGTAGAGCGAAAATCTCAGATTGCTGTGAGATTTAGTGTGCAAGTAGAGCACTGTATATTTGTATAGATAATCCCTTCGGAGCTCTCCCATAGTTTTTTGGGCATCTGAGGCCGTTTCAGGCCCCGTTTTAGAGCCATAAGGTTGCGAACAATAGTTTCAGGGTACATTGTGATTTCGGCTGTATTGACTGAAAGTGGGTGCACAGGTTACAAATTTTAAATCTGTCATTTTTGAGGTGTTTGCCAAGAACCAAACATAAGGTTCATCTGCAAACAGGTTTCAAATTACATGTACTATTGAGCAATCAGTGAAAAAGGTTGCTTGGTGTATTGCTGTGCACGTGTTGTGAAAGATTGTAGAAGACTAGATTGCTATGTTGTATCCTTGTTTGTGATAATGGCAAAGAAAAATGGAAATCTCATTATTGAGAAGCTCGACAAGAAAAACTATCCTTCGTGGAAGTTTCGTGTGACAAACTTCCTCATTGGAAAGGGCCTTTATGAGTTTGTTTCAGGTGAAGAAAAGGAGCCAAAGGTATCCCTCCGACTGCTACAGATGAATTAAAAGCATGGAAAGAATGGAATGTGAAAGACAAAAAGGTGATGTACTGGTTATCTACAGTCATTGATAATATGATGTTGGGACATATCACGAATGCAGAAACTTCACATGCAGCTTGGACAATTTTTGAGAGCATGTTTTCAGTAAATACAAAGACACAAAAGATTCAATTCAAGCGAGAGTCGAATGCCTTGAAGAAAGGGAAAATGTCTGTCAATGAGTATGCATGTTGAAGGTGAGGAGCATTGCAAATGCTTTAGCAGTGATTGATGCAATGCCTGATGATGATGATTTGGTTTCATCCACTTTGAGTGGCCTTAACAATGAGAAGGCATGGTAATCATTTATTACTTCAGTATATGTACGGAAGCCATTTCCAGATTTTAATGAGCTGATCTCTCTCATGATTACCAAAGAGATCAGTATGCAGGGTGATTCATCTGAAAGAAATGGTGAAAAAGTCCAAGCATTTTACTCAAGTTCAGGAAAGGAACATGGTAGATCCTCTTCGAGAGGCCGTGGTATGGGACGTGTTGGCGATAACCAGCAAAACAAGTTCAATCAGCAATTTGGTGAAATGCAAGTTTTAGGAGGCCTAGGAAACTTTAGAGGCAGGGAGAGCTCTAGAGGAAGAGGTGGATGGCAGAATAGAGGTTCTTGAAATTTTGCTATTGTTTGCCATTATTGTGGCAAAACAGGTCATCTTGCAGCCAATTGTTATGCTAAGAAGGATGATATTTGCAGTGGTAAATTGTAGTAATGAAACTATGCATCGTCTTCACGACAGAATGAAGACAAAAATGAGCGTCTGTTTGTTATGCAACATATGATGAATATAGTTATAGGAAAGGGGACACATGATGATGTATGGGATATCGATTCAGGTGCATCTATTCATATGACCACTCATGTTAAATGGTTTGGAGAAATGCACGACTTACAAAATCCAGGTTATGTACAAACGGGTAATGATTCATGCCACCCAATTTCACACATTGGAAAGGTTTCCTTGTCCTTGTATGATGGCTAGACAAAGAGTCTGACAGATGTATTACATGTGCCATCAATCACAAATAATCTAGCGTCTGTTGGCCAAATGGTAGAGCAGGGGTTGCACGTTCGATTCAATGCAAAAGGTTGTTTTATAGAAAACTTTAATGATAAGTGCAAGTTGGTCGCAAAAGGAAGTAGAGTTGGCTGCATGTTTACTTTAGATGCTAAAACTCCTACAATGGATGCTCCTATGTATGGTAAAGGAAAAGGAGTAGTTGCATATATTAAAATATGGCATAAACGTATTGGACATGAAATTGTGCCAAGGCTGAAATTAATGTAGTCCAGAGGATTGGTTACAGGGTTACCTTCGTTTAGAGCTGCAGAATTGCATAAAGTCTGTGAAGCATGCCAGTTTGGTAAGCAAGCAAGACAACCATTCTTGCATGACAGAGAAGTGAGTAGAAAAATACTTAATGTCATGCATACAGATGTTTAGGGGCCTACACAGAATGTATCTCTTGGTGGCAGCAAATACTTTGTCACATTTATTGATGACTGTTCAAGGAAGTTATGGATATACTTCATGAATGAAAAGAGTGATGTGTTTGAGCACTTCAAATCTTTTAAGGTAGCTGTTTAAATAGAAACAAGCTTAAAAGTAAAGTGCTTGAGATCAGATGGAGGGGGAGAGTACCTCTCTAACGAGTTTAGTGGCTTCTTGAGGACTCATGGGATAAAGAGGTAATTTACTTGCAGGTATACCCCACAACAAAATGGGGTTGCAGAAAGAAAAAATAGGCACATTGGAGAAGTTTCATAGGGATTAATGGCTGAAAAGAATATGCCAATTTTTTTTTGGTTTGAAGCACTTCGTATTGCTGTCTATATTATGAACAGAACCCCCATAGCTACAGTTTATAGGATAACTCCTAAAGGATGCTTTAGTGACAAGAAGCCCGATATATCGCACTTGAAGGTATTTGGATGTGTTGCATATGTTCATGTGCCAGATGAGCTACGAAAGAAGCTTGATCCAAAGCCAAAAAAATGTATTTTTATTGGATACTCTTTCGAGCAAAAAGGGTATCACTGTTATAACCCTATCACAGGTGAGTTTAGATTGAGCAAAGATGCTATCTTTGATTAGATGGGTAGCTGGTATGCACCTGTTGGTGATGTATTAGATGATGATAATGATTAGGACAACTATGTGCAGGAAGAAAAACAAGAATCACGGAGTCTTGGTGGACTAGAAACATCATTTGGTACTATATCTATAGTGAATCCTTGTTCTGGGAGACTAAAGAGTAGCCCCACATCTTCAAGTGGATCTATAAGTGTTGCAGGGAAGGACAAAGGAAAGAAGAAAGTGCTGGATGGTAATGATGCATCTACCAGTCATTTAGGATTTGATGGAGATTCTAGTGGTTGAGAGAGTTTGGATGATGAGCTTGATATTTCTTCAGTCAGGACACTAGGTGTACAGAGAGCTCATAGTAATGTAAAGGCTCCATTGAGTGATATGGTGGTACACAGATCTAGTAGGGTCAGATACCATGTTAAAAGATTTGGTTTTAAAGGTTATGCAACTCACCATTATGCTTATATGGTGAAAATAGTTGAGGATGTTGAGCCCACTTGTTTTGAGGATACAGTTGGTTGTGCTCATTGGGATGCAACAATGGATAAGGAGATGGCTGCATTAGAAGCCAATAAGACTTGGGATCAAGTACCCTTACCTAAGGGTAAGAAAGATATTTATTGTAAGTGGGTTTACAAAGTCAAGCATAATGCAGATGGTTCAGTTAGCAGGTATAAGGCTAGGTTAGTTGCAAAAGGCTATGCTCAAACATATGGCATAGATTATGAATAGACATTCAGTCCAGTTGTTGCTAGGATGGAAACTGTTAGATGTGTGATTGCCTTGGCAACATCCAAAGGTTGGATTTTGCAACAAATGGATGTTAAGAATGCCTTCTTGCATGGTGAATTGCAAGAAGAAGTGTATATGGAGCAACTAGCAGATTATGAGGATTTAGAGCATCCCACATATGTGTGTAGGTTAAAGAATGTGCTCTATGGGCTAAAGCAAGCACCTAGAGCATGGTCTAAAAAGATTGGAGAGCATCTTGTCAATATTGGATTTTGTATTTCTAATGCTAATCACTCACTTTATGTGAGAAAGGGAGATACAGGTTTGGTCATCATAGTCATCTATGTGGATGACTTGATTATTGCAAGTGACAGTGACAATGGGATTGCTAAAGTTAAGGACTTCTTGAAGAAGAAGTTTGAGATGAAAGATTTGGGTGAGCTGAGATACTTTCTTGGTAGTGAGGTGATAAGATGTGATGATGGTATATGGCTATCCCAACAAAGGCAATATGGCTTGGATATGTTATCCAAGTATGGTATGATAGCATGTAAGTCTCTTTCAGTACCATTGGAGAAAAATGTGAAGCTGAGTGCTGATGTTGGAGATGAGATAGAAGACCCTATTATATTTAGGAGGATAGTAGGGAGTTTGATTTACATGACTATCACAAGGCCAGACTTGAGCTATGTTGTTGGTCTTGTCAGTCACTTTATGCAGATGCCTAGAAAGCCTCATTTGGATGTAGTTAGACGTATATTGAGGTATGTGAAGTCCACTTTACATTATCGAATTTTTTATAAGGCTTGTAAGGACGTATAGGTCTTTGGATACACAAATGTAGATTGGGCTGCTAGCATGTCAGACATAAGATCTACAAGTGGATTCATGTTTTCCCTTGGTAGTGCAGCAATTACATGGAGCAGCAAAAAGCAACCTGCACTTGCTTTATCAAGTACGAAGGATCAGTATAGAGGTGCTGCTATGGCAGCATGTGAGATGTTATGTCTACAAAAGCTATTGGGTGATTTGGACGTGCAGGGAGATGGTCCAATTGTCATTCATTGTGACAACATGAGCAGCATACAAGTAGATAGGAATCTAGTATTCCATCCTAGGACAAAACACATTGAGGTGCACTACCACTTTGTGAGAGAGAAGGTACTTGCAAGAGAGATTGACTTGGTATATGTCAGCACATAGGATCAGATAGCTGATATTTTCACAAAGGCATTGGGTGCAGAGAAGCTTCAAAAGTTTCGAAGCTTACTTGGATTTGTAGAGATAGAGTTAAGCTTGAGGGGGAGTGTTGAGATGACAAGCTCAACACGTGTGGATATTGATGATGGACCGCCTGGCTAGATGAGTCTACATGTCTACACTTAGCACATTGGTGGTCATTATGATACTCACATGGCCACTAACTTATCACTTATTATATTTATTTTGTTACACCTACCTACAATTGGCAAAGACATAGTGCCAATCGATTAGTGTAGTCTGTTATGCATTATTTGACTTAGTAGGCCACTTTTCTTTATGTTGTATCTTATCTATACTTTTGATACATTGTATAGTGTATGGAAGAAGAAGAAAAAGCGACATTGGAATGGTTTTGTTGACTCACTAGTGAATTATGCTTTTACAAAATACCTCTTTTTCAACTATGATCTTGGATCAGATATATCTCTTGATGATGAGATGGGACCTAGTCAATTATAGGGATTATGATCTGAATATGCTTTATATCGTAGGAAATGGCTAGTTTGGATAATGTAGAAAGTAGCCATGAACCATCTACCATTATTATCTTTGGAACCACAGGCTTGTTAGATGATATGTTATATGTACACTTCTTGCTATATACATAGGAGATATGGGTCATAATTTGATACACTTAGTTTAGGATTGAGAGCCATGTTTTCTCATTGGAATGGCCCATCTTATTGTATGTCTGGTCCCACCAAGGGGAGAAGTAGAATAAGATGTAATGATTGTAAAAATTACACGACCCAGCGAGCAGAATCTCAAAAAGAGATAGAGATAGAGAGTACACAACAGATAAGAGGAAAATTAGAAAATTTCCTTAGCTCCAAACAACTAATACAAAGATGGCTCTGTCCACCCGTGCGCTTCCACAGTGAAGCTTAGATGGCGATCTAGATAGAAGATAGGTGAAGAGATTAAGGCTAGCTGAAAAAACTCTGACTAGGTGAAAGATAGATGATCAATGGCTCTGAAGGGGTTTAGCTTTTATAGCCTGTGAAGGTGGTTAGGTCGGCATGACCGACCTACCATATGAGGCTCCACTAATCAGCCATGGAATATTTCAAGGAATATTCCCTTTACAGTCAGGCCGGGACCGCTATCCCCGGACCCCTACAAGGGGGGCCATTGGTCCCCCCTGGGACCCCCCCAGCCAGGGGCCACTTCTGCGTCCCCCAGACCCCAAAATAGGGGCCGCTTTTAACTCCCTTACCTCGCAACGTGATGTAATGTGCCTCGAGTTGCTACTAGCTTAACTACTCAGTCCAACCCAAAGATTAGACTCACAATGGTCACCTTTTTGCCATCTAGTCACATAGACCTCATCTGATATAGAAGTTAGGACTCAACCAATGTCCAAGCTCACATTTGGCTTCTCCTCATAATGGGGGTCTTACAACTTTGAGCACCATGGATCATTGGTGGCACCTTATGAGGGTGGGGCATTGAGCATATCTAACACCCCCCCTCAATGTCCACCCATAGGTGAACTATCTCCTCAGCCGAATACCGAGTCTGTGAAGATGAACTTGAAGTAGATCCTTCATAAGTGCTTTGGTGAAGATATCTACTCCATTCTCCTTTGTTGGATAATAGACTAGTTCCACTATCCCATCCTCCATCAAATCACGCACATAGTGATATTGGATCTCTATATGTCTGGTGCGTGCATGAAACACTGGATTTTTGGCAATGGTGATGCAACTTTGATTGTCACATCTCAGCACAGTTGGTTCTTTATCCTGCACTCCCATATGCCATAGGATCCTTCTCAACCATACTACTTCACATGTAGCAAAACAAGCTGCCTCGGTAGAAGACAATGCCACTTTTGGCTATTTTTTACTAATCCAAGAGAAAATTCCTGAACCCAAAGAGAAACAATAACCAAAACTAACTTCCTACAATCATTGTCTCCTGCCCAATCTGAGTCACAATTCCCCACAAGGGAAGTTCCGAAACTGTATGTGATACCATAGTCAAGAGTTTCCTTCAAGTATCTGAGCACCTGCATCCTAGCCTTCCAATGACTCTCATGAGGTTTGTTTGAGAACCTGCTCAAAACACCAACAGCAAAACTGATATCTGGTCTGGTATTACACAAGTAGATCAGACCGTCGACCATCCTCCTGTACCTCCCAATGTCTACTAGTGTTGATGTATCTAAGGCACTTTCAAACAAACCTGATGTATCTAATGCTAACTTATAGATGCCTCAAAAGAAGTTTGTCATTTCAAACTTAGAACTCAAAGCCTTTCGAGTTTGGTTGATCATATCTTCATAGTCACCTGTAATAAGAAGGTCTTCCATGCATAGGACAATCGCTAGACTTTTCACCATCCCTGTAAACATACAAGTTAGCATTTGAAGCACATCTTTTGAAGTTTAAGCTTAAAAATAACTTATCTATCCACTGGTAACATGTTCTGGGGGCTTGTTTCAGCCCATACAATTCCTTCTTCAACTTACATGATTTGTTCTTAGAATGGGGGGCCTCAAACCTTGGTGGCTGAGCCATGTACACCTCCTCCTTGAGGTCACCATTTAAGAACACTGACTTAACATCCATTTGGTAAACTTGCCACTGCTTGTGGGCGGCCATTGCAAGTATTCTGCGAATAGTGGTCATTCTGGAAATTGGGGCAAATGACTCTTGAAAATCAAACCCTTCGACCTGTGAAAAACCCTGTGCAACCAATCTAGCTTTGTACTTTTCTAAAGTACCATGAGCCTTGTACTTTACCTTCCAGATCCACTTAGTGCCAATAACCTTCTGCTTTGCTGGCCAATCCACTAGCTCCCAAGTGTCATTCTTCACTATGCTGTCATACTCGACTTGCATAGCTGACTTCCATGCTGGATTTGCAAGTGCTTCTTCTAAGTCAGCTAGATCCTTTACTTCTCTCATAATCTTAGCCATCAAGGCCATATTGACTATGTGAGCAGAAGCCCTCCTTTGCTCCTCTATTCTTTGAGACCTCCTTGGTCCGTTTGCCTTCTCCTCAACAGATGTGCGCATAGGGTTATTGTGGTCATAGAGCTGCTTCACCCAATGGGGCAATGGCTTTTCCGGTGGGGTGATGTCAGGTTGGTGAACTTTTTCCTCATCATCTAAAGATAATGCTTCCTCCTCCTTAAGAATAGGGAGAGCTCTTGGGACAGGTTCATTGTGGACTACTTCTTTGTTTGATGATAAAGTGGAAGAACTTGCCTTCTTCTCCTCCACTATATGTAGCTGCTCCTTGAACACCACATCACGGCTCGCGATGATCTTCTTTGCCTCTGGTCATATAATTTGTAAGCCTTCTACTCATCACTATAACCCAAGGAGATGCATTTTTTACTTTTTGGTTGTAACTTGTTTCTCTTCTCATCTAGAATATGTGCATAACATTCACATCCAAAAATTTTGAAGTGTGAGACAGATGGTTTCTTACCAATGTAATCCTAATGAGGTGTTCTTCCCTTGAGAGCCTTTGTGTAGCTCCGATTTAAAATGTAGACTACAATATTAATAACTTCAGCCCAAAAATGGTTAAGCAATCCCTTGCCGTTTAGCATGCATCTTGCCATCTCCACAATGGTGTGATTCCTTCGTTCCACAATACTGTTTTGCTGAGGTGTATGAGGCATCATCAATTGATGCTTGATCCCTTTGCTCTTGCAAAAGTCTTCAAATTCCTTTAAGTTGAACTCACCACCACCATCTATTCTAAATTTCTTCACACTTTTTCCTGTTTCATTCTCAACAAGTATTAGCCATTCTTTAAACTTACCAAAAGCTTGAGCCTTATCACGAAGGAAGTACACCCCCATCTTCCTATTCTAGTCATTGACAATCAACATAAAATAAGAAGATCCCTCCAAGGCCCGTGTAGACATCTTTCCACACAAGTCAACATGCACCAACTCTAGAGAAGCCTGTGCTCTATTCTTGCTTTCTTGTGGAAATGCCTTTCTCTGTTACTTGCCCATCATACAAGCTTCACATGGTTCATTGAGTCATTGCAGGTAGGTAAGCAACCATACCTTGCTTGTGCATCTCCTTCAACACTGCAAATCCAATGTGACCAAACCTTTCATGCCAAAGCTTACTTGTGCCTACTCCAACGGTGGGTGTAAGAGCACTTAGCTCATATAGGTTTTTCATTCTTTCTCCTTTGCCAAAAACTTTGTCATCACCACTGTCAAGAATTTCTGCACACCTGTCTCATTGAGCCTCACTTCATGACCAAGATCAGTTGTGGTAGCAATTGATAATAGATTTCTCCTAATTTCAGGAACATACAACACATTTGAAAGCTTTTTGACATAACCATTTTCAGCAACAAATGAAATAGTACATGTGCTCATAGTAGGGCATTTTGCATCATTTCCAATAGTCACAGTGATGGATTCTTGTAGAGGCTACATGGAACTTGTAACGTGTTTGCTTGTCCGCTTGTGGGACACGTCTTAGTAGCCCATTAGGAGGAGTGTCTAGAATCCCCGAGTCTGCCTCGAGCGGAAGTGTCCGACCGTTCCCACTTGGGATAGACCTGAGGTCAGGGTTCCTTTCCTATCAGCAAAGTCTCTAGGAAGAAGCTAGCGTCGAGCTCTAGTTGTACCTCCTTTCATAGGAACAACAGAGACGAAGCGGTTTCAAGCTGCACTTGGTTCATGGACAATGGAAAACGAGAGGGATGTGAAGCTCAACCTCTCTACCATATGGCATAGTCCCATTCCTTTCCCCTAAAACAGAATAAATCGGAAATTCTACATCTACTGACACTAGGTCTTCATTTATTATCTCATCATTTGAGAAAAGTTCCCAACTAACCAGGACCACCCTTCCGTAGGACGGACCTAAGTCACGTCCACCGCACTTTTCTCAGTTTTCTTTAGTTATCTAATTACCTACCACATTATGTTTTGACATGCAAAAGCAGCTTTCTTAATTAATCAAATTAATCACGGGTTCCTTCACGCAACTTAGGCACTAACACAAAAACAATGTTAACCAAATTCATTTTTCTCCAATATCTGTTCTTTATTTATAAAAATCCTGGAGTACATCCAATATTACGCCTGAAGGCTATCCCAGCAATCTACACGATTTCTGCTCCAAGTTTTGCCTATTGACTAGTACACGGGCCTCAAGATCTCATCTCGAGTCACGTCGGCCTCTTGTGCGGGATCCAGAGGCAAGGGATTTATAGCCAAAGCCTCCCCTGGCACCCAAGCGTCCTCCTGCTCCAAGCAGCACTCATGGAGAGACCTCTCACGGCGGGTTAGGTCCATATACCCAGCGCGGCTAACAACCCCCTTGGATAGTGCCAGGCAAACAATCGAAGGTAACTGTTCCTGCCTCTCCCTCTAGGCTTTCAACCTGAAGCATTAAGTGTTTCCCTTGAATTAGTTCCTTGAGCAAAGAGATCAAATAATGTACCTAAGTACAAGCACGAACATTTTGAAGGTCGTTTGCACAACCAATTGCTAAGGTGTGACTCCTTTTTTCCCGGATGCTCCCAGCATCCGATCTTAGGTCTTTTCGCGACTTGGCAAGATCCTAATAATTTCAAACAAGTTTATGCAAGCAAATGGTCTTGGTAAGTTAACTTATTTTTTACTTGCCCTTTTCCCTTGGGTTTTACCTTAGGGTATCTTAATCGCTAACTCAAGCATTAGCTGGTCAGTTAAGGTGAGAGCGGAGTTTTGAGCTCAAGATGTGCCTAAAATTTGCCAAAAAATCTAGAATTTAGGGAAAAAATATTCGACATCGAAGGCAGTGGCTGTAGCTAGGACGATTTTAAGCACCAAGTGAAAGACTGATTTTAAAAGGCGCCCGAGCGACACTTGCAGATTTTTGATAATTTTTTCGACTGCCGTGCGGGATGCAAGGAGCTGCCAATCAGTGCGGGATGCCGAGACGGACGCGCAGGATTTTTCAGAGGCCGAAATGGAGCCCGGACGCGGAAGAGGCAAAAAATGGACCAAATTTGAAAAGGTGGACAAAACTTAGCCCAAAAGGGGGGTGCCCTTTGGGACCTTAATCCCCCCCCCTCATTATTTTTCACATGGCATGTGGATATGGCGACAACAGCAATAGCGTGCGAAAAAATCGGGACCTCCCTCTCCCCCCCCCCCCCCCCCCCCCCAACTCGATTTTGGGCTGCAACAAGTAAGCCATGAAACAGACAATGCCCGAAAAATGCTCCTTCTTCCATGATCATATCGCCGGTCTTTGCGTGAGATATGGTTGGCTGAATGAAGAGATCAGAATCTAGTATTTCTCTCTCCTCCCTATGGGCTGTTCATGTGCACTATCTTGAAGGAGAAATCGGGAAGGAGATTGAAGCAAACGGTGATGGAGATTGATGGAGATGTTAAAGATTGATGTCCTGCATTGGATTGAGAGAAATGGAGGCTTCATCCGCTGGTCATGCAGTCATTTAATGCATCTCAGGTTTCACAAAAACATGGTATTACCATTTTTATGAAGAAAATGAAGGGTTTTTTGTATTTTATGATGGCAATGATGTTCATATTTGATGAAAATTTGTTTGAGTGCTGGTTGCATCATGATTAATTGCTGTGTATCAGAAAATTTTGATTTTGCAATGATTCACATGCATTATTTAATTCCCGTAAAACTCGAAATGCGGTTTTTAAGCGGTAAAATGGTAGTTTTGTTGTTTCAGGTGGATGAAATGTGTTCTTATGGGGGGAAAATGGAAAATAAATTGAATGTTAGTATGTAAAGTAATTGGAACAAGAAAAATAAAAAATAGCATATTTTATTAACAAATAAATCAAGAAAATGGGAAAAATAAGAGGAAAAATAAAAATACGCTTCACAAAAATAAGGAAAAATATAATGATTGTTTGTGGATATATGGTAGTGGCAAAGCATGAGGTTTAGGCTCAGTTTGCCTTATCTCTTTGTCAAAGTTTGTGATTTATCACTTTTCATATATCAAAACATGACAAAATGAACCTCTACACCTATGCAACGAAAGCAATACCTAAACGTAGGGGGTTGGGATGTTTGAATGGTGCAATTTGCGTGCTGATTATTGCTAATTTTCTGGTGTATATCATGACATAGAGTTTGTTGTATTTTAATTAAGAGGATAGTAGCACGAGTGTTGTCGAAAAAATTATCAAAAATCTGCAAGTGTTGCTCAGGCGCCTTTTAAAAGTCATCTTTCACTTGGTGCTTAAAATTGTCCTAGCTACAGCCGCCGCCTTCGATGTCGAATATTTTTTCCCTAAATTCTGGATATTTTGGCAAATTACATCGCCGCAACGGGTTAGTGAATGAGCATTGGACAGCCTGGTTGTGCACCACACGTTTCTGATTGAAAATTATGTTTGAGCACTTTAGGATCATCCACTTTTGCATTTGCATGTCAACCATGGTATTAGAATACAAAGGACTGGATACATAGTACCTATTTTCGATGATGATGACCCACGCTCGAGTGTGGAGAGACAACCTAAGCCGTAGGATAGACGTTCGTTTCTTGGGAGATCATTTGGTAAGGACACATGGTATCTCCTGGAATACTTTCAAAATGAAAGAGTGGGGTTTGTTCGTTTGTTCTATATGTTGAGCAGTGCATCAAGCGGCCAATCCCTGCGATGTAGGAGAGCTGCGGTGGGGCCGCGGTGATTCCACTGAGAGGCTGCCTCCCATGTATGTGATTATCATGGTATTTATTGCCAGTGTGTATGGGTTCTCCCTCTGTGGAGTTTATAGAAAGGGAAACGTTGGACTACAAAACTATAAATGCATAGATTAGGCTTTAGGATAGTTCGTCCTTTAGTAGCAGATAGACGCTCCTGGCCCACGAGGCTGTGTGGGTGTGTTTGTTTGTTATGAGCGTGAGGTCTGGCTAGTGCCATAGCCAGTGTCGGCCCATTTGAGGTCCCATCAATGGTGCATCTGCCGGGAGTTGCCAACAAGTGGTGATTCTCGAATCTAGGGTTTTTAGGGACCAAAAAGTTGGTTTATGTCCTCTGACAAGGACCGTCAAGCCGAAATACAAAAATCAGAACGTGTTGAGAGGGCTAGACGGCAGTTGGAGATTGTAAGGCGCTATTCTCCTCAAAGGAGTAGCCCGATACGCATAAGAGGCAGTGTCTTAGTAACCCAACTGTTGCACATAGTCCTTTAGGTGCAGAAGGAAGCACAAGTTCTTCCACCAAGTCAACCCACCTCAAGTGGGGATGTGATCCCATCAGTCCAAACTCCTATTGTCAATCCAATTGTTGTCATGGCACAACCCATTGCAATTCCTCTAGGGACACCGGATCTACCAGCTTTAGGAGTTCCTTTTCCCATTTTTAATGGGTTAGCCGAAGAAGATGCGGAGTTTCACATTTGTGAATTCCAAAGATTAATGTTTAATTACCGCATCCAAGATGAGGGACATCTTATGATGTTCTTTAACATGACGTTAAAAGGAAGGGCTGCAGTATGGTATCATAGCATAGAGACTGGAACCATTACTACAATCGACCAATTTTATGCAGCTTTGCGAGGAGAATATGCCCCTGAAAGAGGTGGCCAATACTGGTTGCGTATTTTGAATGTAACAATGCCAAGAACCCCATGAGAATGTGAAAGCCTATGCCAAGAAGCTTAAGGAAGTGTTTTGTAAGTTACAAACTTACATTCTATTCCGCCGGCTGCCCAATTGCAATACTTCTTGCATGGATTGGATTTCAATATTCAGGTACAATTGAGCAGTGTGGCTTTGGCTGATATAGACACCGCCATCACGCAGGCAAAAGGAGTGGAGTCACGATTACAAACGGCCTACTCCTCTCGAATAAATCTTAATGCGGGTCTAGTACCTAGAGGCAATTTACCATTGATAAATGGAAGTCAAGGGATGCCTATGAATAACCCTAATGGGAGAGGAAGCATGGTTCAAAATGTACCTTTGCTGCCAGCTCCTCCCAGTGTGCCTATGCCTATGGCTAGCCAGTTGGCTCCACCAAATGTTGGAGGCCAAGCTTTGAACCCTAATGTTGTTCATGTGAGTCAACAACCAATGCCCAATCAAATCGTTAGGCCAATGGAATGATGGATAGACGATCAAGGCTATGAGTCGAGTGCCTCTAATGTTCTTGGCTAAGTTAAGGATATGATGAAGCACTACACCGACATGATTTCTGAACAATATCGGCAAATAGCTATTGACGTCAATTTCCTAAAGAAGCAGCAGAATCTGATAGGGAGTTGATGTCCTGAAGAGGGTGGACCCTCAAGATTCAGCTGTAAGTGGTGTGGTGGACAACATTTTCCTAGAAACTGTCCAGATGTTAAATGTGATATTTGTGGGAAGTCGGGCCACTTAGCTACTACCTGTTGGAGTAAGATTAGTTCCCTCCAACAAGGGAGTAAACAGCTAGGTCCAGTTAATCATAGAGCGCAAGGTAGTAACCTCTAGCAAAATGATGGACTAAGACAAATACTGCAAAGGGGAAAGACCACTATAGAGGAGTTGCCACAAGGCAATGGAGTCAGCCTCATTGAGGCTATACACGTCAATGGCGCTGAAACCTCTAACCTACGAGCCGTGACAAGAGGCCAAAAGGCTAAAGAGGGTGATAAAGATAATGCAAAACTGGTTGAGGGAAACCCTAAGCAAGGGGATAAGGGGACACAAGTCCTGAATCTTGGTGTGGAAGGTGGACCTCTAAGGCCTGTTGACAAAAAAGTCGATCCTAAGAAGGATGAGGAAGTGCCAAGAAAGAAGGCAAGAGCTAAAAAAGAAGCACCAAAGCCGGTTCCAAGACCAAAAGAGAGAATGGTTTGGCGAGAAAAGAGAGCTTTGGCTACCTATCATGATTTTTATTTAGCAAGTTCTCTTTGCGAAGTCAAACCAGATGTAAACCTCTTACACTTGATTAAATTATCTCCAAGAGTACGTAAGGAATTCAAGAAGATCTTGCATATTGGGTATATTGTAGAACCTTTGGGCATAGCACGAGTAGGGAAAGATTGGTTTGATCATGCTGAAAAGAATTGCCCTAGGGTTCGAGCATACGTAGATGGAATATTAGTGGAGCATGCTATCGTAGACACTGGGTCCTCCGTCAATATCATGAGTTCAGAGTTGATGGAGAGGTTGGGTCTAGGCATCGAAAAAGATAGCTCCACCCTTCTTAGAATGGCTGATGATAGTCTAAGGCAACCAAAAGGTTCCGTTACTAAAGTCCATGTTACATTGGCAAGTGTAGATTAATTCTTGGACGTTAGGGTGATAAGATTTGCAGGACGTCCTAGCTATCGAGTCTTGCTAGGTAGGCCTTAGATCTTACAAACAGACTGTCAAGTTAATATACCCGCCGGTCGAGTGGTTCTAGGTAGAGATGCTAATCGAGTAATAGTCTATGCTTACCCTAAATCTCCTCAGAGTGAGAGAGCTCCTTTATCCTCTACTAAATTAGAAATAGCAGATGATCCATTTGGTAGTGAGACATCATCGAGTGATGAATCTAAAGAGGGGTCCACTACAGAGGATATTTATCAGATAACTCTAAATGAGCCGATAGAGCCACAAGATAGGATAAGAGATGCAGATGTGATTGAATTGGACCTTGGCACGCCGAATGATTCGCGGCCAATTAAATTAGGTTCCATGCTCAGTTCAACGGAAAGGGAGGACTATGTGTCCTTGATTCAAGAATTCCGCGATATCTTTGTGATATCTTTGCTTGGACTATGCGTCAAAAGGTAAGGCGTATGCCTTTTGAATTGAGGGACGGGCTATTTGAGGAGTTATAGAAGTTACAGAAAGCTGGTTTAATCTTCCCTGTACAACATCCAGAATGGTATTCACCAGTTGTCATCAGGAAGAAGAAAAACAACCAGATCCAACTATGTGTAGATTTAAAAAAGATGAATAAGTAGATGGTTAAGGATTACTACACATTGCCATTTATTGACCAGATCTTGGATCAATTAGCGGGTAGGGAAATATATTTGTTCATGGATTGCTTTACGGGATACAACCATATGGCAATTGCAAAAGAAGACAAGTTGAAAACAACTTTCATTACTATCTTTGGTACTTTTGCATACCATGTGATGGCCTTTGGATTGTGCAATGCACCTGGATCATGGCAACGGACAACAGACAAGACCTTTGGTGATATCTTCCTAGATGAGTTGAAAGTATTTATCGATGACCTGGGGGTAGCCACTGTAAGGGAAAGGATATTGATTATCTTAAGAAAGTGCTTTGAGCGCTGCAGACAATATTGTATCGCTCTTTACACACGGAAGTGTGTCTTTGGAGTGCCTTACGGGCTATTGCTAGGCCATGTGGTTTGTTCAGTAGGGATCACAACTGACCCTGAAAAGATCAAGGTTATAGTCACTCCACCACGCACTCCGAAAGAGGTACATAGATTTCTGTCATCGGTAGGGTACTATCATAGGTTTATAAATGCCTTGGTAGAAAGGATGTTGCCATTAACGAACTTATTATCCTTTAGCTGTCTATTTGTATGGAGCGACCCTTGTAAGGTAACTTTCGAGGATGTGAAATAGGAGCTAGTAAAAGCACCTGTTTTAAAAGCACCTAAAAGAGGCAAGGTATTTTACATATTTTCAGCAGCCACCATGTATAGTATCAACTGTTAATTTGCCCAAATATGGGAGGAGAAGTGGTATCATCCGACAGCTTTTGCTAGTCGAAAATTGGGCATATCAGAAATTTACTACACCTACATGGAGAAGTTGTGCCTTGAGATGGTCTTTGCGACTAAAAAATTCAGGCACTACATCCTCTATGAGAAGGTAGTTTTCTATACGAAGGCGGAAGGGCTTAAATTGCTTATGAACAAGCTGCAACCAACTGATCATTTGGCAAAGTGGTTAATCACTTTGTAGGAGCTCAATTATGAGATTAAGAGTAAGCCACCGAGGTTGCAGGGGATTGTGGAATGCCTTGTGGATTTCGGGGAGACAAAAGAGACTCTGGCTAAAGGAAGTGATATTGAAGAAATGTTTAAAATTGATACAGCTTCTATCCCATCTTGGTATGTTGCTATCACGCATTATCTACCAATAGGAGAAACTGGAGCTGGTTTATCAAAATCAGAAAAGAGAAAAATCAGACAACAGGTTTTGAAGTTTTCCTTGATCGCAGGAACACTATATCGGCAGGGTGTTGATGATATCTATCGCCGATATGTGATGCTTGAAAAGGTTCCTCTCATCTTGGAAGAGTGCGATGACTCTGCATGTGGAGGGCACTTTGCTGGACGATTGACGGTACAGAAAGCTTTAAGAGCTGGATATTGGTGGCCATCCATCTTCCAAGATTCCTTTGAGTACGTTAAGAGATGTGATACCTATCAAAGATATGACAGTAGAGAGAATAGGAAACGCCCACTTACGCCTATCATGTCTATCCTTCCATTTGAGAAGTGGGGCATTGACTTTGTGGGTCCTATCACCCCATCATCTACTACTCAGAAGAGGTACATTTTAGTAGCAACTGATTATTTTACTAAATGGTCAGAAGCGCGGGCGACAAGGCAGGACAATGCAAAAGAGACTGCAAGTTTCCTCTTAGAGCAGATTATTTGCCGTTTGGGTCCACCGAAGAAACTAGTGTTGGACCGTGGAAACCACTTTTTGAATAAAGTGATCAAAAGCCTGACTGAAGCTTGGCAAATCAAGCATAACAAAATGACCCCTATAATTCGCAAGCCAATGGGCAAGTCAAAATTACTAATAAGCAACTTGTGGTTATCTTGTCTAATTAAGTTTTCCATGACGGCAATCTCACTCGGGGTGCTCCAAATAAGGAATTAACCACCTCATCAACCAGCTTTAAGCTCTTTTGCAGGTCTCAAATCAGCCCCAACATGGACCTGCAATGAATTTCGCTGTGTTAGTATACTTAGAAATAATAAGGTTTAATCTTATTAAGACTACCTGATTTTTAAATTCTACTCCCTGTAGATCAGCAATAAGAGCCGTAGACCTATTTTTTCCTATCCTGACAATCTTGAGGCTATCCCCACTTCCAACTTCCTGGAAACAGCTCCCCTAACATGCATCGTAGTATAGAAGTATACCTTTAAAAAAGGGCAATTAGTTCTGTACTACGATGCATGTAGGGAGCTGTTTCCAGGGAAGTTGGAACCTAGATGGGATGGCCCCTACAAGATTGTCAGGATAGGAAAAAATAGGTCTACGGCTCTATTTGCTGATCTACAGGGAGTAGAATTTAAAAATAAGGATAATCTTAATAAGATTAAACCTTATTATTTCTAAGTATACTAACACAGCGAAATTCATTGCAGGTCCATGTTGGGGCTGATTTGAGACCTGCAAAAGAGCTTAAAGCTGGTTGATGAGGTGGTTAATTCCTTATTTGGAGCACCCATATCTGGAGTAGAGATACCATCATGGAAAACTTATCTGGTGGAGCAAAGGATATAAAGTGATTGAGCAAGAAGACAGAACCTTTGTGTGGGAGATCAAAGTCTTCTGCCATCACTGCTTACGAATGTTGACAAGTATCCCTGTTGAGTTTAATGAAGAAGGTGGGATGGAGCCACCAGTTCATCCTCTAAACATGCTAAATTTTGACTATCATAATTACGAATAGAGGAGCTTGTGATGGCAGGCTATGTAAACCCATTGTGGACGTACACATTATATTTTGACGGAGCATCCAGGGGCCCTAATAAAAAACGAAGTGTTGGAGTAGTAATCCGAGATCCCCAACGTAGAGTTACGATGAAGTTAGCTGCTTATCTCGGGGTAGGATTCACGAATAACATGGCGGAGTATAAAGGCTTGATTATGGGACTGTATATTGCCAAACAAATTGGTATTCGGCGGTTGTTAGTAAAAGGGGATTCCCAATTGATCTTGAATCAGCTAGATGGGACATACATGGTGCGGAATCCCATCCTTTGTATGTATCATCGAACTGCCATGACTCTACTTGAGGAGTTTGAGAGAGTGTCTCTTCAGCTGATTCCACGTTACTGGAATTAGTTTGCGAATTCACTGGCAAACCTTGCTTATGAAGAAGACCTTTTCTTCAACTATGGTCCTAGTTTGGATATTGTTATCAATAATGAGACAGGACCTGGTCGCTTGTGGGGAATGTTATCAAAGCATGGCTGTTATGGATGATGCAAAAAGTAGCCAAGACCCATCTAGTGTTGTTATCCTGGACCCATAGGCTAATTAAACAACATGTTATGCATACGCCTCTTGCTATATATGCAGGAGGGATGGGTCATAATCTTATGCATTTAGCTTAGGGCTGCGAGCCCTATTTTTCCTTCTTGGAAAGGAGCATATTATTGTATATCTGTACTATTTCGGAGAGGGATGTGTAGGTGTTATGCTATTTTATTTCATTAGGCCAAGAGGGCCAGTTTCGCGAGGTTTAAGTGTTTTATTTCATTAGGCCAAGAGGGCCGATGACTTGTTGCCCAATAAAAAGCCCATCAGCAAACCTCCCTATCGTTTGTCCAAGTTTGAAAGGAAAGAAGTAGAGTGTCAAGTCAAGGAATTGCTACAAATGGGTTTAATTCAGCAAAGTCAATCATCTTTTGCCTCTCCCGTGCTCTTAATCAAAAAGAAGGATGGATCATTTTGCAGGTGTATTGATTATCGGGATTTGAACAAGTCAACAGTCAAGAATAGGTATCCTATTCCTTGAATTGATGATCTTTTGGATGAGCTTAAAGATACAAAGGTCTTCACCAAAATAGATCTTCGATCGTGTTATCATCAAATCCAATGAAGGAAGGAGATGTGTTCAAAATAGCCTTTACAACTGAAAGAGGGTTATATCACTTCTTGTAACGTGTTTCCCTGTCTACTTGTAGGACACGTCTTAGCAGCCCATCGGGAAGAGAGTCTAGAAAGCGCCACCCGGTACTCCCAAGGAATGTCATGGGGTTTGCGATCTAGGTCTTCCCGAGTCTGCTACAAAGCGGAAGCATTCCAGCCGTTCCCACTTAGGACCGACTTGAATCAGGGTTTTTCTAATGGTCAAGTTCCTAGGAAGTAACTAACGTTGAGCCCAAGCTGAACTACTTGTGCAGAAACATTAGGGTCGAAGCGGATTTATACTGCACTTGGTTCAAGGAGAATGGGAAACGAGAGGGATGCAAAGCTCAACCTCTCTACCCATAAGGCATAGTCCCATTCCGTTCCCCTAAAACAGTACAAATTGAGACTCTAGCTCTAAAGATTCTAGGTCATCGTTTACCTTGTTGTCAATTCCTTTGAGAAAAGTTCTTGGCCAACCGGGACCACCCTTCCGTAGGATGGACCTAGGATCACATCCACCACACTTTCCTTGGGTTGCTTTAGTTATCTAATTACCTACCACATTTAGTTTGACAAGCAAAAATAACTTCTTTAACTAACCAATTAATCACTGGTTCCTTCACGTAACTTAGGCACTGACATAGAAAAACAATGTCAAGTAATTTCCTTTTCAACATTTGATCTTTATTTATCAGTCTTTGGAATACATCAAATAATTTGCCCGAAGGCTATTCGAGCAATCCTCATGGATTGCTATTCCAAGTTCCACCCATTGACTAGTATGCGGGCCGCGAGATCCCATCTCGAGTCATGTCGGCCTCTTGTGCAGGATTCGGAGGCAAGGGATTTATGGCCAGAGCCTCCCCTGGCACCAAGCGTACTCCTACTCCAAGTAGCACCCACGGAGAGACCTCTCACGACGGGTTTGGTCCACGTACCCGGCGCGGCTAACAATCCCCTTGGATAGGGTCAGTCAAATAGTCGGAGGTAACTAGTACTACCTCGCTTTCAACCTGAAGCATTAGTTAATTTTCCAGTATTAGTTTCTTGAGCAAAGAAGTACAAACAGTGCTCCTAAGTGTACAATCAAGATCATTCCAGTGGTTGTTTGTACAACCAATTGCTTAGGTGTGAATCCTTCTCTCTCGAATACATCCAGCATTCGATCCGGGATCAATCGCCACTTGGCAAGATCCCAAGGGTTTCGTAAGCTGAGTTGCTTGTTTACCATTTTTCCTTGGGTTAGGGTTTATACCCTGTTGACCCAAATTGTTTATACCCTTTTTCCTTGGGTTAGGGTTTATACCCTGTTGCCAACCTTGTTCTAAGGAGTGGCAATACTATTTTGTGATTCAGACACAAAACCATGCGACGTTGCAACTTGTTGCACGAGGTAGGTGTCAGCACCTAACTTGTGGGCTTACTTCTCCCATCACAGGGTATTCCTTGGACAAGAATACCTTTGGTCAAGATGCAGGGTTTGGGAGTCCTCTTGATCCAATCCAATCCCTAACTCTACTAGGCCAATAACGCTTTGGCCCTAGGGTTCCTAAATTCATACGGAAGTCTAGTATTTGGTCAATTTATCCTTAGGGTGTGAACCCTAGATCATTCTTGCATAGGCGTTCAAATAACCCTAACATTTTCGAGAATGTGGGTAGGATCTTTGGGGTCGAAAATATTAGGTCGGCAACTCAAGTGTGATACTAAGCAGATTTTTAACGTAACTTAACCCTACCTAGCACTTTGAGGTGATTGTCATATGTAATCTAATCGTTCCTTTATGATTCTCATGTAAGCTATTCAATTATACGCGAATTACTTAGTTGATCTAACCAACCCATGATTTAAGATGATCTTTCCTTTTAAAGATGCAAATACTTTCTTCTAAATTTGCAAGTATTTTCCCCTAAAATATGTAAGTAACTGGAAGATAGGTGAGATGTATCATTCCATGCAAGTATGCAACTTCAAACCATAAACCTTCTACTTTTATGCAACTTAGAGATCATTATTTTCCTTGCCCTATACTATAATGATTGACATTCAGAGCTAACTCGTATAAACCCTACGTTGATGCAACGAAGTCAAAGCTTTAATATTTTTTAATGAAGATGCATCCAATCTTTGATAAAGAACTCCACGCTTGAGAGAATTCCTTGAGTCCATCATTGAGTTAATCCTTCCTTTAGCACTTAACTCAACCTAGAATGTAATTATCATCACATGCAATTTGCAAGATACATAAATCCTTTCCATGCATTGCAGCTTATTCGGACATCATTTAATGTTCGTCTATGATTACCTTAATCGCGAGACATAGCCAAGAATTAATTACATAAATGCATTACGAGTTATATGTCCTATCCTTTGCAAGGTGCAACAAGGATGCCTTTGCACAATTTCGTCTTTTTACTTATGCATCATGCGTTCAGGATTGCATCTTGACCACGGAAGTGTAAGTAATTGCAAATGCACGAAATGCAACTAAATTTTATAAACCGGGCGAGCAAATAATTTTTCAATGTATTTAAACTTGCCTACGAGAATTAAACATGCTTAGTGCACCTTTTCAAGTGGAATTAATTTTAGGAACCCGGGCATTAAGAATTGGGGCGTTGCCCACTCGTATACTTGGGGCGGAAGCTCCCGTATGTGCTCCTCTCACCTTTTTCTTTGGAGCTATTAGCACAGTGGACTTGGACTCCGCGAAATCTCCTTGCCCTTTTTCCAATTTCCAAAACTGCCTACTAGGCTGAGATTTCTCCCCCTGCGCAGAAATTGGGCCTTGCAAGGCTGGTTTTTAAAAACCGGGGAAGGCACGAGGGAACAAGGCTTATGGAAGCCTTAATAGAAGCTTCTAACCTTCTATCACAGCAGATGATGTGGAGGTGGGGAGATGATGACGACGATGATGATAAAGATGGTGATGATGATGATGATGATGATGATGATGATGATGGTAATGATGATGATGATGATGGTGGTGGAGGTGAAGGCAATGGCAGCGGCCAGGTAGCGTGGCCAAATGGTGGTGTCCAGCAGATGAACGGCAATGGGCAAGTCCTCAGGCGGGCAGCAGTAGCACGTCCAATCCTCCTCTCCCTCCCTCAAGCTTGGGGAGGGGGTGTTCTTATAGGTAGAAGGGGGAGAGTAGTTCTAATTTCAAAAAAAATTGCCAAAAATTTATCCATTATCTATTTTTCCCCCTTGAAGGGGTGTTCCCGTGTAGGCGTACGGCTTTTGAGCCACGGCTTGCTATACGCGACATGGAGCTAGAGTTTGCTATTGCGCGAGGGTGGAACACTTAGTCCAGGGTCTTATTGTTGTGGGAAGTTGATTTGAATCACTTTTGCGCAAGATTTAGAATCTTCAATATTTCGTTGCGGAAATATTACATTCTCTCCCCCTTAGAGGAATCGAGATGTCCTCATCTCGAGAAGATCTGGGGGTATTGTTGGTTGAGAGTACTTTCATCCATCCAAGTGGCATCCTCTTCGGGGTAATCTTTCCACTGGATGAGGTATTCTCTCAAGGTCCTGGATCTCAAATACCTCTCCCTAACATCTAAGATCCTATTAGGCCATAGCTCAAGGACTCCTTGGCTAGGCATTACAACTTTTTGATCATCAAGCACGTGACTAGGGTTAGGCACATACTTTTTCAGTAGGCTGATATGGAATACATTATGAACTTTTAGATTTTTGGGGAGTTGTAATCTGTAAGCATTAGGCTATAGGCACTTGAGAATCTTGTAGGGTCCACAATACCTTAGACTTAGCTTTTTGCATTCACCCAAGGATAGGGAACTCTTCTTTGGATGTACGCAAATGAAGACCATATCACCTTCAACGAAGGATCTTTCTTGACGTTTCAGGTCCGCGTAAGCCTTTTGTATGTCCTTGGGGGCTTGGATGTCCTATCTTATTGACTTGATTTGGTCATCCATGTCTTCCAGCATCTTTTTTGAGGCTTCAACTCTCAAGGTTGGATCCGAAAAGCTTCAAGGGGTACGATAATCGTGCCCATACAATGCTTGAAAAGGTGTCATCTGAATGCTTTGTTGGTAAGAAGCATTGTAGGCAAACTCAACCAGTGGCAAATATTGAATCCACTTTTTGGGTTCGTGGAAACAGTGTGCCCTAAGCATATCTTCAATGACTTGGTTGACTCGTTCTGTTTGACCATTAGTTTGGGGATAGTAAGCTATACTAAAACAAAGTTGAGTCCCAATGGCCTCGAAGATAGCCCTCCAGAAGTGTGATGTGAAGAGAGAGTCACGATCACTGATGATTCTTCTGGGTAAACCATGTAGTTTGAATATTTCCTTGATGAATAACATTGTGATGTCTGAGGCTTTATAGTTTGTCTTAACAAGGATAAGATGTGCAACCTTGGTAAGCATATCTACCATGACCATAATGGAGTTGTATCCTCCCTGAACTTGGGGAAGGCCAACAACAAAGTCCATACTAATGAATTTCCATTTCATTTGGGGAATATCAAGTGGTTGAAATTTCCCTGGCATTTTGACATGTTCAGCCTTAATGCGTTGACAAGACAAACATTCTGTGACATATTTGAGAATGTCACCTTTGAGCCTATCCCAATAATAGCTCTTTCTGACCGCATTGAGGGTCTTGGCATAGCTAGGATGTCCTGAGAAAGGGGAGTCATGGGCTTCCCAAAGTATCTTTTGCTTGAGTGATTGGCTTGTTGGGATACATAATCTCGTCCTATAGTAGGCAAGTCCACTATTGATAGAGAATTCTTGATACTTTGTTTATAGCTTCGGGTCTTGATCCTTGATGGGGATCTCCCTTAGCAACTTCTGATAGGTTGGGTCATGGCATGCCTCTTCTCTAGCTAGATCAAGAATTGGGTTGTTTGACATGGATACCTTTGTGGCTAGAGATCTTGCTGTTGATGGGTCTTGCAAAATCAAAGAATTTAGACATGCCTTGCGACTGAGTGCATCGGCAACTATATTCTCCTTTCCAGGCCGGTATTTGATTTCAAAATCATATTCTTCCAGCACTTCAATCCATCGACGTTGCCTCATATTGAGCTCATTCTGGGTAAAAATCCATTTAAGACTTTTGTGATCCGTCACTAAGGTAAATTTGTTACCCAGCAAGTAGTGTCTCTCCAAGGTTTGAGAGCATGGATGACAGCCAACAGCTCCAGATCGTGGGTAGCATAGTTTCTTTCATGGCTCTTAAATTTCCTTGAAGAGTTTGCTACTTGATGACCTTCTTGCATGAGCACACATCCTAAGGCAAGTGTGCTAGCATCAGTTATCACTTCAAACTTCTTGCTAAGAACTGGAAGTTTTAGGATGGGTGTTGATACCAAACTTTGCTTTAGTTTGTCAAAGCTGGACTGCTCAACAGGTGACCATATAATTGATACTTGCTTCTTTAATAAATCAGTTAGAGGTGTTGCAATCAGAGCATAGTTTTTGATAAAGACTCTGTATCATCCTGTCAATCCAAGAAAACTACGTATTTCTTTGACAGAAGTTGGTGTTGGCCCCTCCAGAACGTCTGGCCGGATCTACTAAAATTCCTTTCGCTGATACAATGAATCCTAGGTATTCAATATGTCACTTGAAATATGCACACTTCTTCTTCTTGGCATAAATCTTGTGTGCTCTCATTGTCTCAAGGACAATGCGAAGCTGGGGTTCATGATCTTCTTCCTTGAAAAATGCACACTTCTTCGCTTGAAAAATGCACACTTCTTCTTCTTGGTATAAAGCTTGTGTGCTCTCATTATCTCAAGGACGATGCGTATGCAACTTCAAACCACATACCTTCTACCTTTATGCAACTTAGAGATCATTATTTTCCTTGCCCTATACTACAATGATTGACATTCAGAGCTAACTGGTATAAACCCTACATTGATGCAACGAAGTCAAAGCTTTAATACTTTTTAATGAAGATGCATTTAAACTTTGATAAAGAACTCCACGCTTGAGAGAATGCCCTGAGTTCATCATTGAGTTAATCCTTCCTTTAGCACTTAACTCAACCTAGAATGTAATTATCATCGCATGCAATTTGCAAGGTACATAAATCTTTTCCATGCATTGCAACTTATTCGGACATCATTTAATGTCCATCTATGATTACCTTAATCGTGAGACAAAGCCAAGAATTAATTACATAAATGCGTTATGAGTTATATGTCCTATCCTTTGCGAGGTGCAACAAGGATGACTTTGCACAATTTCGTCTTTTTACTTATGCATCATGTGTTCATGATTGCATCTTGGCCACGGAAGTGTAAGCAATTGCAAATGCATGAAATGCAACTAAATTTTATAAATCGGGCAAGCAAATGATTTCCCAATGTATTTAAACTTGCCTACGAGAATTAAACATGCTTAGTGCATCCTTTTCATGCGAAATTAATTTTAGGAACCTGGGCTTTAAGAATTGGGGCATTGCCCACTCATGTACTTGGGGCAGAAGCTCCCGTGTGTGCTCCTCTCGCCTTTTGCTTTGGAGCTATTGGCGTAGTGGACTTGGACTCCGTGAACTCTCCTTGCCCTTTTTCCGGTTTCCAAAAATGCCTACTAGGCTGAGATTTCTCCCCCCGCGCAGAAATTGGGCCTTGCAAGGCCGATTTTTAAAAATCGGGGAAGGTAGGGGAGAACGCGGCTTATGGAAGCCTTAATAGAAGCTTCTAACCTTCTGTCACAGCAGATGACGTGGAGGTGGGGAGATAATTGGGAGATGATGACAATGATGATGATGAAGATGGTGATGATGATGATAATGATGGTAATGATGATGATGATGATGATGGTGGAGGTGAAGGCGACGGCAACGGCCAGGCAGCATGGCCAAACGGCGGTAGCCAACAAACAAATGGCGGTGGGCAGGTCCTCAGGCAGGCAGCAGCAGTACGTCCAATCCTCCTCTCCCTCCCTCAAGCTTGGGGAGGGGGTGTTATTATAGGTAGAAGGGGGGAGGGGTAGCCACACACGTGGCAAGTAGCATGTTTCCCTCCCCATGCTCCTCTTCCACTTAACTCCTTCTCATACTCATACTCCTCCTCCCCACCGTGCAATGGCTGAAGGGGAGGGGAGTTCTAATTTAAAAGAATTGCCAAAAATTTATCCATTATCTCTTTTTCCCCGAAGGGGTGTTCCCGTGTAGGCCTATGGCTTTTGAGCTACGAGTTCCTATACACGACACGGAGCTCGAGTTTGCTATTGTGCGAGGGTGGAGCACTTAGCCCAGGGTCTTTTTGTTGTGGGAAGTTGCTTTGAATTGCTTTTGCGCAAGATTTAGGATATTCAATATTTCCTTGCGGAAATATTACACTTCTTGGTTATGCCATTTGGACTTTCCAATGCACCTGCTACTTTTCAAGCCCTCATGAATAAAATATTGCAGTTCTTCTTGTTCAAAACAGTTCTTGTTTTCTTTGATGATATCCTAATCTATAGTAAATCCAAGGATGAGCATTCGAAACATATGAGAGAGGTCTTTGACACTTTACAAAGACACACACTCTTTGCCAAGAGATGACGAAGTGTTCTTTCATGGAAGATGAAGTTGAATACTTAGGTCATGTTGTGGGAAAACAAGGGATTAGAGGGGACCCCAATAAGGTAAAATGTGTCAATGAATGGCCTACTCCTACTAATGCAACCTCTTTGAGAGGATTCATTGGGTTGTCACCCTTCTATAGAAGGTTCATCAAGAATTATGCTCATGTGGTAGCTCCATTGATGGATAGGCTCAAAAAGGAAGCTTCCTTTTGGGACTCTATCGCTGATCAAATTTTCAATGAGCTGAAATCTCTTCTAATTTCAGCACTCATCCTTGTATGTTCGGACTTCTCTAAGAAGTTTATCATATGTGCAAAAGCTAGTGGAAGAGGAATTGGAGTTTTTTAATGTCAAGATCATGGAGTCATAGCTTATGAGAGCTAAAAGCTTGATGACAAGGACCGTCAATTACATGTTTATGAGCAAGAGATGTTAGCAATATTGCATGATATCAAAAAGTGGCATCATTGCATTTATGGCAGCCATTTCAAGGTCAAAAGCGATCATCGTGTGCTAAAATATTTTCTTTCACAACCAAATTTATCTCCCAAGCAACGAAGATGGTTAGCTACTCTTCAAGGATATGACTTCGAAATATCTTATATGGCTGGAAAAGACAATGTGGTGGTAGATGCCTTATCAAGAATGTGGGCATGTTCCATTTCTACCATTTCAACCGTGCATAAGGATTGGATCCATGATATCCAAGAGGAGTATTTGCTTGATGAGCAAGCATCAAAGATGATGAAGGAATTTCAGCAAGGCAAAGGAGAAGAGTATCCAAATTTCAAAAGGCACAACGGTCTTTTATGGTATCGTGGTAGAGTATTCTTGACACCACAATCTTCTTTCAAAGACCGTATCTTGCATGAGATGCACTCTTCACCCTTAGCGGGACACCATGGTGTAAAATATTACAAGGCGCAGCGAACAGAATCTGAGAAAGAGATAGAGAGTACACAACAGATAAGAGGAGAATCAGTAAATTCTTTAACTTCAAACAACTGATACAAAGATGGCTCTGTCCACCCGTGCGCTTCCACTGAGTGAAGCTTAGATGGCGATCTAGACAGAAGATAGGTGAAGAGCTTAAGGCTAGCTGGAACAACTCTGACTGGATGAAAGATGAGTGAACGATGGCTGCGAAGGGGTTTAGCTTTTATAGCCCGCGAAGGTCGTTAGGTCGGCCTGCTGACCGACCTACCATATGAGCCTCCACTAGTCGGCCAGGGAATATTCCCTTTACCATCGGGCCGGGGGCGCTGCCCCCGGACCCCACAATAGGGGCCCCTTTTAACTCCCTTACCACGCAACTCAATGCAATGTGCCTCGAGTTGCTACCAGCTTAACCACTCCGTCTAACCCAAAGATTAGACCCACAACAGTCACTTTTTGCCATCCGGTCACATAGACCTCATCTGATGCACAAGTCAGGACTCAACCAATGTCCGGGCTCACATTTGGCTTCTCCTCATAATGGGGGCCTTACAACTTTGAGCACCATGGATCATTGGTAGCATCTAATGAGGGTGGGGCATTGATCATATCTAACACCCCCCCTCAATGTCCACCCATAGGTGAACTATCTCCTCGGCCCAATGCCGAGTCTCTGAAGATGAACTTTAAGCAGATCCTTCGTAAGTGCTTTGGTGAAGATATCTGCTCCATTCTCCTCTGTTGGACAGTAGACCAATTCCACTATTCCATCCTCCATCAAATCACGCACATAGTGATACTGGATCTCTATATGTTTGGTGCGTGCATGAAACACTGGATTTTTGGCAATGGTGATGCAACTTTGATTGTCACATCTCAGCACAGTTGGTTCTTCATCCTGCACTCCCATATGCCATAGAATCCTTCTCAACCATACAGCCTCACATGCAGCAAAACAAGCTGCCTTGTACTCTGCTTCGGTAGAAGACAATGCCACTGTTGGTTGCTTCTTACTAATCCAAGAGAAAATTCCTGAACCCAAAGAGAAACAATAACCAGAAACTGACTTCTTGGAATCAATGTCTCCTGCCCAATCTGAGTCACAGTTCCCCACAAGAGAAGTTCCGAAACTGTATGTGATACCATAGTCAAGAGTTTTCTTCAAGTATCTAAGCACCTGCATTCCAGCCTTCCAATGACTCTCATGAGGTTTGTTTGAGAACCTGCTCAAAACACCAACAGCAAAACTGATATCTGGTCTGGTGTTACACAAGTAGATCAGACTGCCGACCAACCTCCTATACCTCCCAATGTCTGCTAATGCTGATGTATCCTCGACGGATAACTTTGCATTCACCTCCATAGGTGTAGCTATCTCCTTGCACTCGGTCATGCCAAATGCCTTCAAGATCTCCCACGCATACTTCTTTTGAGAGATGAAGATCTTTCCTGGCTCTTGCCAGACTTCAATCCCCAAACAATAGTGCAGCAAGCCTAAGTCTGTCATTTCAAACTCAGAGCTCAAAGCCTTTCGAGTTTGGTTGATTATATCTTCATAGTCACCTGTAATAAGAAGGTCGTCCACATATAGGACAATCACTACAGACTTTTTACCATCCCTGTAAACATACAAGTTAGCATCTGAGGCACATCTTTTGAAGTTTAGGTTTAAAAAGAACCTATCTATTCGCTGGTACCATGCTCTGGGGGCTTGTTTCAGCCCATACAATGCCTTCTTCAGTTTACACACTTTGTTCTCATAATGGGGGGCCTCAAACCCTGGTGGCTGAGCCACGTACACCTCCTCCTTGAGGTCACCATTTAAGAACGCTGACTTAACATCCATTTGGTACACTGGCCACTTCTTGTGGGTAGCCACTGCAAGTACTGTGCGAATAGTGGTCATTCTGGCAGTTGGGTCAAATGACTCTTGAAAATCAAACCCTTCAACTTGTGAAAATCCTTGAGCAACCAGTCTAGCTTTGTACTTTTCTAAGGTACCATCAGCCTTGTACTTTACCTTCCAGATCCACTTGGTCGATCCACTAGCTCCCAAGTGTCATTCTTCATTATGCTGTCATACTCCGCCTGCATAGCATCCTTCCATGATGGATCTGCAAGTGCTTCTTCTAAGTCAGTTGGCTCCTTTACTTCTCTCATAATCTCAACCATCAAGGCCATATTGACTATGTGAGCAGAAGCCCTCCTTTGCTCCTCTATTCTCTGAGACCTCCTTGGTCCATCTGCCTTCTCCTCAACAGATGCAGGCATAGGATTATTGTGGTCATAGAGCTGCTTCACCCAGCGCAGCAATGGCTTTTCCGGTGGGGTGATGTCAGGTTGGTGAACTTTTTCCTCATCATCTGAAGATGATCCTTCCTCCTCCTTAAGGATAGGGATAGCTCTCGGGACAGGTTCATAGTGGACTACTTCTTCGCTTGATGATAAAGTGGAAGAACTTGCCTTCTCCTCCTCCACTGTATGCGGCTCCTCCTTGAACACCACATCACGGCTCGCGATGATCTTCTTTGCCTCTTGGTCATATAACTTGTAAGCCTTCTGCTCATCACTATAACCCAAGAAGATACATTTTCTGCTTTTTGGTTGTAACTTGTTTCTCTTCTCATCTGGAACATGTGCATAACATTCACATCCAAAAATTCTGAAATGTGAAACAGATGGTTTCTTACCAGTGTAAGCCTCATGAGGTGTTTTTCCCTTGAGAGCCTTTGTGTAGCTCCGATTTAGAATGTAGACTGTAGTATTAACAGCTTCAGCCCAAAAATGGTTAGGCAATCCCTTGCCCTTTAGCATGCATCTTGCCATCTCCACAATGGTACGATTCCTGCGTTCCACAACACCATTCTGCTGAGGTGTGTGAGGCGTCGTCAATTGACGCTTGATCCCTTTGCTCTTACAAAAGCCTTCAAACTCCTTTGAGTTGAACTCACCACCACCATCTGTTCTAAATTTCTTCACACTTTTCCCTGTTTCATTCTCAACAAGTATTAGCCATTCTTTAAACTTACCAAAAGCTTGAGCCTTATCACGAAGGAAGTACACCCACATCTTCCTACTGTAGTCGTCGACAATCAACATAAAATAAGAAGATCCCCCCAAGGCCTGTGTAGGCATCTTACCACACAAGTCAGCATGCACCAACTATAGAGGAGAATGTGCTCTATTCTTGCTTTCTTGTGGAAATGCCTTTCTCTGTTGCTTGCCCATCATACAAGCTTCACATGGTTCCTTCAATTCAGTTATTGTAGGTAGGTGAGCAACCATACCTTGCTTTTGCATCTCCTTCAATACTGCAAATCCGATGTGTCCAAACCTTTCATGCCAAAGCTTACTTGTGCCCACTCCAGCGGTGGCTGTAAGAGCACTTAGCTCATACAGGTTGTTCCTTCTTTCTCCTTTGCCAACAATTGTGCCAGCACTATCAATAATTTCTGCACCTGTCTTCTTGAACCTCACTTCATGACCAAGATCAGTTACGGCAGCAACTGATAAGAGATTTCTCCTGATTTCGGGAACATACAACACATTTGAAAGCTTTTTGACTTCACCATTTGCAACAACAAAAGAAATAGTACCTGTGCCCGCAGCAGGGCATTTAGCATCATTTCCAACCGTCACAGTGATGGATTCTTGTAGAGGCTGCATAGAACTGTATAGACCTTTCTTGTTTGTCATGTGACGGGAGGCCCCACTATCAAACACCCAAGAGTCAGTGGTAGATTCTTCTTGCGCCGAGGAGCACACTTCCTCAATGGTCGCCATGAATAATTCCAACTCTGCTTCAGCCGTATTGGCTGTCTCTTTCCCTTTACTTTTAAGGGTACCATTCTTTTCATCTGCCTTCTTGACACGACAATCTGCAATTGCATGTCCTTTCTTCTTACAGTAGAAGCACTCTCCTTGAAACTTCTTCTTGCCGCCCTTCTTCTTTTTGTCACCATCATTTTTGGTGGAGGAAACACCTTTGCCTTTTGCATTGGCAGAGAATGCAGCATCTCCATTGTTGCTTCCTTCTCGGGCTTTCAGCCTCAACTCCTCCTCCATTAATAATGCACAAAACTCCTCAAAAGTCAAAGCTTGAGGTCTCACCTGAGTATTAAGGGCATTTACTAGTCCATCAAACTTTTGTGGACAAATCCGAAGACACCTCCGAGCTAGCTCTTCGCTAGTCTTTTGTATCCCAGCGCCAGCCATCTGGTCGCGCAGATTCTTAATCCGAGTGATGAATGCTTCAACCGTCTCTCCTTCAGCAAACTTCTCTGCTGCTAGTTGATTCTCCAAGTTTTGAATCCTTGTTTGGTTTCGTGTTTCATATTGACTCCTTAGTACATTCCAAGCCTCTGACGCTTTGGTTGTATGCTGAATCAGAGTCAAAACACTGTCAGAACAGCTTGTAACTAAGGCACACAATGCATCTGCATTCCTTCGTTTCTAAGCTCGTAGAAGATCTGCATTCGGAGGAATCATCACACTAGGATTTGATGGGTCGGGGGTAGGCTGTGGTTCTGCGTCAGTCCCCAGCACAGTCTCTAGAAGCTCATAAGAATCAAGGATAGTTGTAATTTTGAACTTCCACAAGGTGTAGTTTGTACCATCTAACTTGCCTTCGCTGAAGGTTGGTGGACGAATCCTCAGTGTTTGAATAGCCAGTATAGCAGCACCACCTCCTGCACCGCTTCCTGATGCGCCAGAACTGCTTCCCGGAGTTGACATCGTTTCTCTTTGCTGTTGAAGCCTTTGCCTCTTGCACGCTCTCCGATCTCTAGAGCCCCCTGGGCTCTGATACCATGTAAAATATTACACGGCGCAGCGAACAGAATCTGAGAAAGAGATAGAGAGTACACAATAGATAAGAGGAGAATCAGTAAATTCTTTAACTTCAAACAACTGATACAAAGATGGCTCTGTCCACCCGTGCGCTTCCACTGAGTGAAGCTTAGATGGCGATCTAGACAGAAGATAGGTGAAGAGCTTAAGGCTAGCTGGAACAACTCTGACTGGATAAAAGATGAGTGAACGATGGCTGCGAAGGGGTTTAGCTTTTATAGCCCGCGAAGGTCGTTAGGTCGGCCTGCTGACCGACCTACCATATGAGCCTCCACTAGTCGGCCAGGGAATATTCCCTTTACCATCGGGCCGGGGGCGCTGCCCCCGGACCCCACAATAGGGGCCCCTTTTAACTCCCTTACCACGCAACTCAATGCAATGTGCCTCGAGTTGCTACCAGCTTAACCACTCCATCTAACCCAAAGATTAGACCCACAACAGTCACTTTTTGCCATCCGGTCACATAGACCTCATCTGATGCACAAGTCAGGACTCAACCAATGTCCGAGCTCACATTTGGCTTCTCCTCATAATGGGGGCCTTACAACTTTGAGCACCATGGATCATTGGTAGCATCTAATGAGGGTGGGGCATTGATCATATCTAACACATGGGTTGTTCAAAACATTTGACAATATCCATAAGAGTTTCTATTAGAAGGGCATTTGGAGGGATGTTAAGGATTATGTTATGCAATGTCTTCCGTGTCAACAAAATAAAGATCCCTCTCTTCTACTCGGTGGTCTACTTTAGCCACTTCCTATTCCTCAAGGCAAGTGGACTGATATTACAATGGATTTTATTGTGGGCTTACCTACAACAAAGCATGGGTGTAATAGCATTTATGTGGTGGTGGATCGGTTGACTAAATCAGCTCATTTTATCCCTACCAAGGCTCAATTTACAACAAAGAAAGTGGTTGAACAATTCATAGAATGTGTTTTTAAGCTTCATGGTATGTCGCTAAAGGTAGTATCCGATCGTGATACTGAGTTCATGGGAATCTTTTGGAGGAGTTTATTCACTTATATGGGAACAATTTTGACTCCTAGCATGGCATATCATCCCCAAACCGATGGCCAAACGGAGCGTGTGAATAAATGGTTGGAAGTCTATCTTCGTCATTTTTTCCATGACACTCAAGATTTGTGGGATCATTGGTTACATCTTACTGAATTTTTCTATAATAATACTAATCATATGAGCATTGGCATGCCACCATTTGAAGCACTTTATGGATATAAAGTGCAAATACCTTCAGCCCTTTTTCATGAAGACATGAATCCACAAGCCAAGGCTAAAGTTGAGAAAATGGAAGCTCTTTTGCATCAATGCAAGGAAAACATTCGGAAGGCACAAGATGTTATGAAGGCTTATGATGATGAAAAGCGGAGACCTTTAGAGTTTAAAGAAGGGGATTGGGTATTCCTCAAAGTGCCTAAATCTAGGTATACTTCTCTCAAAGGCAGTTATAATAAGTTGGCCCATCGTTACTATGGGCCTTATCAAATCCTCAAATGAGTTGGTGAGGTTGCATACAAGCTTGATTTACCTTCTTCAACAAGGATTCATTCTATCTTCCATGTTTCCCAACTTAAGAGATATGTGGGTCCATCCATAAAGGTTTTAAAAGAGTTACCTCCCATGGATAAAGATGATCTTATCATTTATGAGCCTGAAAAGGTTATTAGCAAAAGAGAAAAGGTTTTAAGGAACCATTCGCTACTAGAGTACCTTATTAAATGGAGAGGTTTGCCCATGGAGAGTTCCACTTGGAAACCATCATCGCACCTTGATTCTTTTCCGTGGCTTTTGCAAGAAACAGAGTAATATTTGAACAAGACAGCTTGTTGTATTACATTTTTGTCATAAAAGTAATAGCTCTATGGTCATCAAAATTGGATTTTTATGGCATGGCTGGATACTAGGAATTTTCCTCTACATTTTTGTAGATCGTCGATCATGATTGGACATTCTTTCTTCAAGTTATGTCCATTTTTTTGCAACATCCTGTTTTGGACAGTTTCTAGCAGTATATTCAAATTTCATACCTATATTCATTGATATATGAGATCTTCTTTAGCTTGGAGTTTCATTTAGCATGGATTCATTACTTACAAGCTATTCTTGTAATCTCTCTTCATCAATTGTCCCAATTCTAGTGTTGAGGAAAAAGCTCTTTTAGGCTGGGATGGCTTCTAATAAAGCATAAATGCCTAGCCTAAATACCTTGGTCTAGGGTAAGTATAAAAGGTGGAGGTGTAACATGTGTAGCATCTTTTTGCCATTTTACAAACATTACTTGTTTGAGGTCTCAACCTCCCACCATCTATGAGGGTGAATATTCTTGGCCACCATAGCTTGGAGTGCATACCTTGCTACAGCCTCTCATCATTTGATTCTCAACCAATATTGTTAATACCATTTCTTGCCAAGCCACCTTGGCTATGGCTTCCTGGAATTTTATGTATATTTCTTGTATTTTCAGTTTAAAAGCTTGCTGTGGAATTTAGCTTTATTACAGGATTGATGAGGTTTGTCCTTCTCCTGGTGGTCTTCTTCTTCTTCTTCTTCTTCTTCTTCTTCTTCTTCTTTTGCTCCATTTTCTTCTTCTTCTTTAACTGCAACTAGATAGGCCTTTTGGGTCCTCTTTCTAGCATGGCAAAACTTTTCGGTGTGCCCGGTCCTTTTGTAGAAGTCACAGAAAAGCTGGTTCTTCTTGCCTTTGTACTTGTTGCCAACACATAATGCATGTTCATCTCTAGAGGTGCTTGGTTCTTCCTTAGTTTTTAGCTTCTTTTTTTTCTCTAACAGTAATGCTTGGGTATCAACAGGTTCAAGGTTTGGCATATTGATTAGAGTTGTTGATACATTATTATATTCAGGAGGCAAACTTTTAAGTAGAACACCAATGCAAACATCTTCTTCCATTTTAATGTTGATTCCTACAAGTTGGGTTAGAAGTACTTCCATGTAATTTAGATGTGTGGCAAGTGATGTGCTTTCATTATTTTAAGCTTGAAAAACTCAATCAAGTGACCATACTTTGATGACTTAGATTGTGCACCAAACAAAGTGTCAAGTCTCTTCCATGTATCCTGTGATGTGAAGTATCACAATTATCCACATGGTGAATATGGATGTCGTCTAGCTCCAGTTTGATAATGGCTTGATCCTTATCATCATTCTTTTGCCAAGTGACTACAAGGTCCACATCATAGGGCTTGTTTTCTTTTCCAGTGGTAATGGCCCATAGGCCCTTCTTCATCAAGATGAGTTTGATGCGTGTTTGCAAAGTGTGAAACCTGACTCCTTTGAAGCGAGAAGTTGAAGAGTTTTTGACCATGTTAGATGACTGGATCAGCAGGCAAAAAACTTCAAAATTCAAAGATTTTATTAGTGGAAGAGCAGATTACAGTGTGTCAAGAGACACAAGCAATGACAGTGTGAAAACACACTATGTAAAGACTATGTCTGATAAGTATATGTCGAACTCGAATCTTCTTAGTTCGGGGTCGTCAATCTTTTGTCAATCTTTCCAGGTTCTTTCCCTCCTTGACTTGATACTAGGACAATAGTTTAGACTGGCAGTGGGTTGCTCCAAGTGGTAGGAGAGAGAAAATGATGAGATTTTTTAGCTTTAGTGAAGTTTGGATATGGCTTCCTGGATTAGGGTTTTAAACCAGCCCTGGTTTTTTGCTAATTGTAGGAGCTACAGTGGATCATTTTGAAAACTTTTTTAATTAAAATTAATCTCTCTTTATGCTCTATCAAAGCCCCATAATGATGATTGAGATTGTTGGCGGATTTAGGCGCACAGGGCGGACAATGGCAGCAGGCACAATCTTGATAGATTTTGATGTTTTTTATAATGATGAGGATATAGAGTACTAACGTCAATGAGTTATGGGTGAGGAGGGAGCCTCATAAGTGGGGGAAGATATGTGTAGAAGAGAGTTCATGAAGATATGCTATATATTTAGAGATCCAGCTCCTCCAAGTTGGGTAGGTGCTACTGTCCACAGGTGTGAGTATGAAAGCAACTCTGAAAAAAGGTAATGAAAAAGCTATAATTGCCCAATGTCAATGATTAAGGTTCCAAGGAGGAGATCTGGAAGTAGAGAAACACTTCTCCAAAAGGAAGTTAAGAGAGATTTGACTTGTGGAGTGAGATATAGGAACTTCAAGCTAATAGGGTGTTGCTAGCTATGCCTGCCATGGAAGTTGTAGAGTTGAGATATGAAGTCATGCACTAATCATGAGCTAGATATGAGATTGAGAGGAACCAAGAGAGGCTAGAGAGGTAATGCCATGCCTGATTAGGCTCTCATACCATGTTAAATATGAGGGATCTAGAGCATGGCTGATGCGGAAGCTATGGACGTTGAAAGAGGAAGAAAAAACTCATGAAGACATTGACCCTCACAAGACAAATTGTCACACAAGTGAATTAGGTTCCAATATAAAACTTGGACTCATAAACACAATCTTTTATGTGGACAGTGACATAGAAACTTTACTAGAAAGAAAAGAATACTATCATTGCATTAGAAAAGAGTGAAAGTATAATACTTTATAGGAATTGAATGGTAGCACTTCTCCTACTATGCGTATGGGATTTTGGTCCTAAGCGCTCACTGCTCCTTACAAAGAGACTGAAGTAGGTGTGATTGCAAATATCTCAGCAAGTGCAACTCGACCATGGTAATTGTGGACATGTTGACTAAGGTTACCCAAGGTCAAAACCAGCGAGACAAAGCCTCAGATATTTCCAGGTTATTTGTGAAAGAAATATTTAGACTTCATAGGCTACCAAAAATAATTATCAGCAATCGTGATTCTCTATTCACTTCGCATTTTCAGAAGGGATTATTTGAATCTCTCGGTACACATCTTTGTTTTAGTACATATTATCATCTTCAAAATGAAGGGCACACAAAGCATCTAAATCAACTCATTGAAGACATACTTAGGGCATATTGTTGCAAAGAACCTAGACAGTGGATACAATATCTACCTTTGATGGAATTTTCTTACAATGTGTCCTATCATCAGAGCATTCAGATGACCCCATTTCTGTTGAAAACCAGAGTTGCAGCATTGGAATGTGTGCACAAGAGGGAGAAGAGAGCTCAAAGTACAAGAATGAAATCTTGCTTACTAGGTTTCTTAGAGTATAACTTGGGTACACTCTCCCACACATGATAGTGACCCATAGGCTATTTATATAGCCTTTGCCAAGCTAGGGTTAGGGTTTCCCCTGCCCCTAGGTCTATTCACACTCATCTGCCCTTATACTCCCTTACTTATAGTGGGTTACTATCCCTGCCTTCTAACACTCCCCCTCAATGCCAGGGTGGCTTTGGATTACAAAGCATGTAAGAGGTTCCCCCCCTTCTTGGGATGCCTTTATAAATCAGGCTTACAAGGTTGTTTTAGGTAGATGATTTAAATAGTCAAAATAGTTTATCTTCAGATGGATTGGAGGCATAGTTGGCCACCAATTCTTTGGGTATATCAGGAGTGTTGGGGCATTTACTAGTGATATGCCCTATCTTCTTGCACTTGTTACATTTCATCTTCTCGGGATACTTCTTCCAACAGTTGTTTACAAGATGTCCTTTTTTCTTACAGAAAGAACATCTAGTGTGAGTTGTATGAACCAATACTTGATCACGAGAATTTGAAGTTGCCTGACTGTTGCTGCTTTCTTTGTGGTTCCTCTTTTCTTCATCCAAACAAGATTGAATGGTACTTGCCAATGTAGGATCTGGAATGTTGGTGAGAGTGGTTACAAGAGTAGGAAACACCCGTTTTACAACTTTTAGGAGAATAGCAATAGCATCTTCTTCATGTATTGGAGCTTGTACAGAGGCAAGCTGTGCCACAAGTCCCTTCATATGAGAGATGAAATTTCCCAAATCTTCTCCTGAATGATATTCCAAGCTAAAGAATTTAATTTTAAGGAAGATTTTAGTATTTTTGCCAATGGCTCCATAGAGCTTTTCAAGCTCATCCCATTTTTCTTTAGCAATGTTTAGTTGATCAACATGATGAATCAAGGATTCATCTAAGTGTAGCATTATGATTTCTTGAGCACGTTGATCATCCTCTATATCAACCAGATTTGCAGAGTTTACGGTTCTATTGCCTTGAATGAGAGGCCAATACCCTCTCTCCATCATTTTGTATTTTATAAGTACCTGCCATGGGTGGAAATCTTTGCCATCAAACTTTCGAATTTGAGGACGGACATCAGCATATGTTGTGGTCATTGGGAAGGTCTTACCACTTGTTAGGACAAGGGCAGTGTCTAGTCCCTTACAATTTTTCCACTGAATGCGGAAGCAAATCAGACAATTTGAAATCAAAGTTGCAATGAAGAGAAAGGCTGAAAATCATATAAATGTAATATTTCAAGGTATGACTGTGGTGGTCCTTTCTTATGTGCAAACTTCTTCTAAGGTTTAATAGTCTTTTTAGGTTTTAATGAAGTAAACCTAGACTGGACTTCAGGCTCCTCCTTGTGGTATGGCTTAGTGGATGAAGCTTGTGTTGGACAAGGTTGGTCTATGATCTCAATGCTTGTTGCTGATGATTCCGAGGAGAGTACAATGACACTCATGCTTTTGATTTCATTGACCAGTGTACTTGAAACAAAGTCACTCACGGTATGCAATACACTTCTAGTGTATGATGGTCTATGTGTTAATTGTACACATAACCTTACAACAATATACGAAGTGGAATAAAAAAACTCACTGGATTTTAGTGAATGCCCAGCAAGCAAATGATTAGATGATTCATGATTAGTGTTTAGAAAACACTATTGTCAAGCTTAGTGAAGTGCTTGAAAGGAACCCGGTTGTAAGTCAGCTTCCCAATGCTTAGTGATGTCCATTGAGCATGCCCAAGAGCTTTACAATCTGGAATAGGCTTCAGAGACTCTACTTCAGTGATTAGAATCATTGTTAATGAAGCTCGGAGTGAAAAAATGACAAAATGTCAAGCTTGGAGCTTGTTGGCTATGGCTGCCTCAAAAAACACAGTTAGGGTTTGGCAGAGATCTCTCTCTGTGAGAGGAATTTCTAGGAACCCTTGTAGATGAAGATAGCCCACTAGGGGGGCTATCAAAGCCCCAAGATAGCTGCTGGGATCACATCGCCTGCTACGTGTACAGCAGCACGAATTTCGTGCTGTCAGAAACTACGCCTGTTTTTCTGGGAATCACGCAATGACGGCCTCACACGTGGACAATGCCAGGGGTAGACTTGACGAGGAGCTATGCCCTAATGTGGGGAAGAGAACTCTAGAAGAAAGCATAGGCTGATATGGCCTCCTTTTTCCTCCCCAAGTCCTCCAATGGGGGTAGGTTGCAGGCAGCTATGGAGGAAAGAAGGATAAGGTGAAGGAGGTAAAGGCTCATGTGCACTTAGTGATAGCTGAGGCTGAGGGAAGCTGAGGAGATCAGAGATGGCTCTGATATCATGTTGAAAACCAGAGTTGCAGCATTGGAATGTGTGCACAAGAGGGAGAAGAGAGCTCAAAGTACAAGAATGAAATCTTGCTTACTAAGTTGCTTAGAGTACAACTTGGGTACACTCTCCCACACATGATAGTGACCCATAGGATCTTTATATAGCCTTTGCCAAGCTAGGGTTAGGGTTTCCCCTACCCCTAGGGCTATTCACACTCATCTGCACTTATACTCCCTTGCTTATAGTGGGTTCCTATGCCTACCTTCTAACAATTTCAAGCTCTATATGGGAAAGAATACCTAACTCCGCTAAACTTCTCTGACCCTACCTTGAAAGTTGAAGCTTCCAAGAAGATACTTGAGAGATGGACGAACAAGTCAAAACCATCAAGCAAAATATACAAGCTTCCAAGGATCAACAAAAAGCCTTTGGTGACCTAGGGAGAAAAGAGTGAATCTTTTAAGAAGGGGATAAGGTTTTTATCCATGTACGTCCTAAGAGGAGTTCTTTATCCTTGGGAAAATTCAAGAAGCTAAGCCCAAGATACTGTGGACCTTACAAAGTCATAAAGGCTTTTGGACCTAATGCTTATAGGTTGTAACTTTCTGAAACCCTAAAAGTTCATGATGTATTCCATGTAAGTCTCTTGAAGCCCTGTATACCTAATCCTAATCATATTCTTGATGATCAACAAGTTATAATGCTGAGCCAAGGTATACTTGAACTTCAAATTGATAGAATATTGGATGTAAAAGAAAGAATCCTTAGGAATAGGACCCTTAGAGAATATCTCATCCACTGGAAGGATTATCTTGAAGAGGATGCTACTTGGGTTGATGAGGTAACCCTTACAAAAAAATACCCCTAGTTTCTCTCGAGATGAGGACATATCCATTTCTCTAAGGAGGGAAGAATGTAATATCCCCATTACTTATTTTATTTGTGCATATAAGTACTGTAGAATCCCTACAGGATTTACAGGAAGCAAGTATGGTTTATTAGAATAGTTTGAAATCTCTAGTATCATGTTTAGATGACTTAATTCTCACTTTAGATGCATTTAAATATATACTGTGAGTTATTTTGAAGAGAATAAGTCTTCCAAGAAAAAATATGGAGAAAAATGATGTGATAAATGAAAATCATCATTTTCACATATTTTTATGGATTTTTGCAATTTTATTCACATTGGCTTGTCGACCAGATGCGTTCTGATCGTTTTGAGTACCTAGATAAATATATTGATGAAGTTATGATCCAAACAAGTTACAGATAGACACATGGTAGAAAAAACAAAAATAGTGAAAAAAGCTTAAGCTTTAAAGCTAAATGCCTTAAGCTTTTATGAATAAGCAAAGAAAAAACACACATGAGAGGGAGTGGAGAAAAGCTATAAAAGGGAGGACAAGGAGGGGAGAAGGGCCATCAAAATCACAAGTGTGTGTAAGGCTTGAGTGAGATTTTATCCCTCGCCTTCTCCGATCTTGTCGTCGAATTTCGGAGAGAAGGTTTGAGGACCTACTTTAAGCCCCTCACCTACATCGAGGTTCCAATATCAAGACTCACTATGGAGATTGGCTTGAGTTGAGCTTAAAGCTTCTCACCTATTTTTGAAGATCGACAACAAATTTCTGTACCTGCGGCGAGTGACTTCATGAATCCCTGCACGAATTCCATGCGACATCTTGCTCCATACAAAGAGAGGGAGACAAGAGCAATCTTGACAAGGACGAGACTTGATCGAGAAGGAGGAGACTCTATTCCATACAAGGAAAGGGATACGCTGAAGGCCTCTCATCCTCTTCTACTCTAGTCTGAGAAGAGACTCTATCCTATACTATCATACCTCTACTCTCGTTCCTATTCCATCTACTAGAGAGAGAGAGATCATACCTATTCTCTCGCTCTTGCTTTATACTAGAGAAAGAGCTACCCTTGTTCTTACCGTGTGATAGAGAGAAGTATTGCTCTCCACGAAGCAAGAAGAACCATCCGCGAGACCTACATTATCGAATCCCACAATAACCATCATCATCATCATGAGTTTTATACACCTTTGCTAGACGGTATTACTATCGTGTTATTATTCTTCTATGAATCATATTTCCGTCATGGCACCAAAGAAACAAAATTCAAAAGAAAAAATCGCAAATGACCCTATTAATGTGGAAGCAATAGTTGGAGTTGCAAGTACGGGAGTCACTAACAGAGTCATGAGCGCGGATAACAATCCTTTACCAATGGTGATACCATAGGTTTTTCTAAAAACATTTATATTCAAATTCAATAGGAATAAGATAAGAACATCTTATAGGCTAGAAATTGTTAGGGGAACTATTAAAACCTAGAACTCAAGAGAAATCATGAGGAATTTTATAGTTAACCCCATAGAAAAGAAGACTAGTGAATTCAAGATGAATTTACTAAGAACGAAACCCTGAAAAAACTAGCCAAGGATATAGTTTTAATCTAGAAGCTCTCATAGAAAATTTTAAAGACTGGAAATATCTCTAAATTGAAGAAATGGACTTAAGGCCAAGAAACTTGGTTACAAGAATTGGGAAGTTAGAGACCCCAAAATCTAGATACGCTTTTTTAAATTCCAAGGGGAAGAGTTCATTATGTGAAATTCAAATGTCGATTGCTACTATATTAATCATCACTTGAAAATTGCATGATTGATTGAAGTCATAACTGCTTGAAGACATCAATATTGTTTGTGATTTTCTAGATTAGATCTTGATTGAATTAAGTATTGGAACATATAAAAATTGAGGAGCCCTATACCTCCCCCAAGGATAGGTGTTGAATCCGTATACAAAGAGGAGATGTTTTTAGCACTGCAGAAGCATGGACTGACTGCTCCGATTGTGAGAGGTCTCCCAACAAGGATCGTACTAAGTAGGAGATGGTTGGGATGCCGAGGGGCTCTGGCTAGTAAATCCTTTTTGCACCTAGGAACTACTTGGTCCCCTATATGGCCTAAGTTCTACTTGGCACACCTATAAATGCTAGCTACAGGTGGATTTGATCTTGGTGATGTGCACATGTGTCGGATGAGGTAGCATGTGAAATTGTAAATTTTTCTCCTATATAGGTATGAGAACAGACATTATAGAGCATAATCAATGAATTTGTTTTAATCATATTGTATGTCTGTAAGTAAATTACATAAATGAACAATAGTGCATAAAGGGATTTTAATTAATGAAGTTATTTTTATATGTTTCACGTAATGTGGTAGATAATTAGATAACTAAGAGCTTCCATAGAGGAAAGCAGGTAGATTGATTCCCGACATATGCAGTCCTATGGCAAGGTGGCCTTGGTTAGTGAGAGGTTTCCCCAAAAACAAACGCTAGGAAAAAACTCTAGGAAGGGCTAATTCACTTACTTACTTAGGGTTTGGTCTTAGTACCCAAATTGTAAATGATCTTAGGGGAAAGGTACAAAGGTTGTGCTAGAGCACTATGAGGGATTTCATAAATCCTTAGTCTGCTCTACTAGAAAAGCATTGTACTTCATGAACCAAGGGTAATGGGAATCACTGCTTTCGGACAAAAAGCCTCTCGAAGAACACCTCCGAATGTGAGCTAGTTGTTGGTAGGTGATTGTTAGATCAATTAGGAACCTTGAAGTTGGTCCTCTGTGGGTAACGGCAGGATGCTTCCCCAGTGGGGTAGGCCTAGGGTTAGCTAGCCATGGACAAAATCCAATCATTTTGGTTAGAGTACGCATGGAGACGGCTGGAAGGTAAACTCTAGGAAATTACTAAAACGTTACTTGTCACGTAATAAAGGATAGTACATTACATATGGTATCAAAGACAAAAGAAATCAAAAACTTGGTAATTGTAGCCTAAGATCCAAGAAAAGAAGTTCCTGCTTAAGCAAATCAAACCATCTGAGTTTGATAGCAAAGGCAAACACGTCGAGGTTAAAGCAAAAATATGGGTCGAGTCCATGGAAGATTATTTCATTGCTGCTGGAATTACCCAAGCTAATCAAGCAATGATTGGCAAGTTAAAGCTTTTAGAAAAAGCCCAAATTTGGTGGAAACAATGGAGTAAAGACCAAGGAATCTTTGAATCGTATGTTACTTGGGACATATTAGAGGATGCAGTGCGAGGCCCATATCTCCCACTAGTATACCACATACAAAAGATGAATGAATTCTTTGGTCTTAAGCAACTTGGAATCACACTAGAAGCCTATTACTCAAAGTTTGTAACACTTCTTAAGTATGCATTGTCTTTGGATATTGCACAGTAAGTATCTAAAATTTGCCATGATTGGATGATCCCCTGAACACATGGTTGAAGAAATTCGTCCATCCGACCTCCAAGATGCATTGATAAGAGAAAGACACCAATTGAATAGGAATTCCAGTCCAAACCAAGAAATAATAAGCCTTGGAATAATAAGTTTCAAAATAGAAATATACCTAGGGGCTATGCAAAAAGGCCCCAAGGTTAATTCCAATCTGCTAATAGCAAAAGAAGGCTAAGACGTCACTGGTAGAGAACTTTACTAGTGGTGATAAGGATACTTTCATGTGATATTATTGTAATGAACTTGGCCACATCCAAAGCCGATGCCCAAAACTCAAACAGAATGAATGTCAAAGCAAGTTCTTTAACAACCAGAGCTAGTCGGACAACCACAGCTAGAGGAAGAGTTGTCGGCATAACCCTCAAGGAAGTAGAAGATGATGAAGGTTCCACCTTGGAAACCAACATAGGGAGAGTGAGAATTCACACCTCTCTCAACAAGAAGGGACCAACTCAATAGTTCTTGGTGATTCAAACACCATCAACCTATAACGGTAAAGCCTTTAAAATTTTGATTGATTCTAGAAGCACACATTCATTCATATCACCAAGGTGTGCTAGAAAACTAGCCATTGACACAATGCACGCACCTGGGCTGATAGTTGAGTTAGCTGATGGAAAAGAAGTTTCCTCAACACAACAGGCAAGTATGGTGGAGTTTAATCTCGGTGGCAATCAAACCAACATGCAATTCAGAGTGATGAATTAGGGAACCTATGAGTGCTTGTTAGGAATGGAATCGTTAACTCCCAATGATGCTCATATTCCTTGTGAAAAGGGCCAAGCCACATTCTTGAATCTTGTGGGACAACAAGTGACCACACAAGGAGAAGCATGAAAACCAAAGATTCAATTAGCGAAAGCTTCTCAAATTGCTAAAGGTTTAAGAAAAGGCTCACCTGTATACCTAATCAAATTAAATAAGACTTCATAGGATAAAGAAGCTGAAGATGAACCATCGTGGCTTAGGGAATATGCTGACCTATTTTTTGAAGAATTAACTAAACTTTCACCACAAAGAAAAGTCGACCATGAAATCAAGCTATTACCAGGAGCTGCATCAGTTGCAAAGCGACTATATTGAAGTCCATTCCAAAAGCCATAGAACTAAAGGTACAACTCAAATAGCTCTTAGATTAGGGATACATTAGACACAATAACTCACCTTGGGAAGCTTGGCCGATGTTATTTCAGAAAAAGAAGGATGGGACTCTCCATCTCTGCATTGATTATCGAGGGCTAAATCAGGAAACCATCAAGAATAAGTATCCAATTCCAAGGATCGACGAACTACTTTATCGACGATAAGGAGCGAAAATTTTCTCTAAGATTGATCTCAGATCAAGGTATTACCAAGTCAAAATCAAGCAAGAAGGTATCCCAAAAACCGCTTTTAGCACAAGGTACAGTCATTACAAGTTTATCCTAATGTCATTTGTATTAACAAAATGCCCCTGCTACCTTCAACAGATTAATGCAATATATATTCAGACTTTATCTTGATGATTTTGTCATTGTATTCTTTGATGAAATCTTAACATATTCCAAGGATGAAGGAAGTCGCGAGTCACAATTGCGGTCAGTTCTTGAGACAATGTGACTCACAAGCTGTATGCTAAGATGAAGAAGTGTGCATTCTTCAAGAAGAAAATCAAGTATATAGGGTTTATAGTTTCAGCAGAGAGAATTTCAGTAAATCCCAGCCAAGGTCAAGGATGTACAAGATTGGCCACCTCTAACCACTGTAAGCAAAGTTTGTAGCTTTTTGGGTTTAATAAGATGGTATTGGGTCTTTATTAAGAATTATGCCTTGATTGCTACACCCCTCAATGACCTACTCAAGAAGTAGGTTTCCATTAAATGGACCCAAGTTGAACAATTTAATTTTGACAGGCTCAAGCTAAGCTTAGTCACATGGCTTCCATCCTCAAACTACCTGATCTTAGCAAAGTATTCAAAGTGGTGACTGATGCGAGCTCTCTTGCTTTGGGATGTGTACTCATGCAGGAAGGGCATCCAGTAACATATTCCTCGAGAAATTGAAGACTCGCAAGAGAAATTACACTACTCATGACCTAAAATTATTTGCAATTATTCATACTCTTAAGTTATGGAGACATTATCTACTCAGGAAGAAATTCTCACTAGTAACCGACATAAAAGTCTTAAATGGATTTTCACTCAACCAGATCTAAATATGAGGCAACATCGGTGGATTGAAGTCTTGCAAGAGTATGATTTTCAGATCAAATATAGACCGGGAAAAGAGAATGTAATTGTAGATGCTTTAAGCCACAAATAATTTCTCAATGCACTTATCTCAGAAGAACCTCTTAGGGATCAAACACTAGCTATAATGATATCAATGCCTAGCAATCCCATCATCAAGCTAGCCAAGGAGAAGATGAACAATGATCCCAAATATTAGCAAATGCTGAAAGAAAATTTAGATAAAGAACAAAATTCTAAGCTTAAGATAAAGTATCTTAACTTCTCTATTAACGAAGGACTCGTCTACTTCAAGACAAGATTATGTATTCCTTCAAGTCAAGAACTTAAGAAGAAAATACTATGGGAAGCTCATGATTCCCCATTTTGAGGACATCCTAGCTATGCCAAAACTCTCAATGCAATTAGGAAAAGCTATCATTGGCAAAAGCTTAAAAGTGATGTACTTAAATACATAACCAAATGCTTGAGTTGCCAATGCGAATAAAAGCCAAACAAGTTAAGCTACCAAGAAAGCTACAAACATGAGAGCTAGATTTTAGGACCCGTTCTTGGAGTGTTGCAGCCCGTTTTGGAGCCGAAAAGTGCTCGAGAGGTGTTAAAGAGCCAATTTTTATGAAAAATCAAATGGTGGCGGATGGCGAGCTAGAGTTTTCCTAGATGCATTTTGACGTCAGGAATCCAATGCAACTCTCGGTTCTTCAATCGAAGGTCGTTTGACCCCCCATTTAATCCCCACAAGGTTCAATGTTATAAAGCAGCTACCAGATTGGGAAGCCGTAAAGTGCATAGGAGAGGCCAAGTTGATGGAGTTCGACGCCACAAAGCCGCCTATCTAGTCGAATTGCAAATGGGAGTTCATTTGGCCGCCCCTCAAAACCGAAATATCCACTTGCGGGATAGTGTGAACACAAAAAGATGAACTAGTTATAATAATTTTTAAAACCTTAGGCTTAATAAAAACCTTGAAACTAATGCAAAAACTGTCGAACAGAGAGAAGCGTCAATGTGCCTCCTCATTTTTGCTCGATGCCTCTCCGATTAAAATCCATTTGGAGAGAGAGAGAAAGATTCTCAATTAGGGCAGGGAGAGGAACAAGATGGCTGCAAGCTTGCCCGTTTTAATGGAGTATTTGCAAATCTCATGTTTTAGTCCTTCTCTCTCCTCCCACTCTCTCCCCTTAAAGGGTAGATCATGCCCATGAAGAAGAATGAAGAACAATTGAAGGATGCTTGCCCCGAATTGCTCCAAGATCAAGAGGAAGCTAAGGGGAGATGTTCATCATTGAAGATTTTATGCTATTCAATCCATTGGTAACCTAATAATAATAATTACAAAACCCGCAACATGCAAATAAGTGGTATGCCTCATTTTTACATGGAAATTTTACTTCTTTTTTATGTTTGATAATCTAAATTAAATTCGTATGGAAAAAAAATTGTTTGGATATTTTTTTCCTTATGATTGAGGCTGTCCATAAAAAATTTGTAGACTTATAATGATAAATAGTCGTAATAATTAAATAATGGCTCGAAAAGTGCATTTTACTATAAAAATGAAGGTTTTATTGGTTTCGGGTGGGAAAAATAGATGCCTATGGGATAAAATTATGAGGCAAACATATATCACCTTTCATGATCAGTCAGTAATCATAAATTAAAAAAATCTATTTTTATGCACAAATAAATAGAGAAAAATAGCTAAAAATGGGAAAAAATAGGATTTTCGTGTTATAAAAATCTAAAAAATTATGATTCGTGTTTGTGATTGTATTAAAAAGTTGAGGCATGAAGTTTGGCTTTAGTTTGGCTTTTTCCATGTGCTATAGTTCATGTTTTTTCAGTTGTATGCGAAAAATACATACAAAATATATACCTACATCTATGCAACGTAGCATAACCTAAACGTTAGAGGGAATGGGTGAGGTTAAGAGTTAACAGGACTGACAAGGTTTGAATTTTTTGAAACATTTGATTGGGCATTCCATGTAGAATTGCGATAATTCAGCCTAAGGGGCTAGTAGCACGAGAATCAGTGCTAGTCTCCATACATTGAAGCATACGTTTAACGAAAATCATGGAAGGTTTGTTTTTTCCACATCACAAAATGCTGATTTGATAAACATTGTTGGTGCACTAGGACCATATGCACTATGCATGGCGCATGGCATGGTATTGGTCCTAGATTGTATAACAATTGTCTTCCTATGATATGACTTATAGGTTGAGTGGAAATGAGCCTTTGTTGTAGGTCAGTTGTATGCTTTCCTTGGGATTGTTTGGTGAGAATTTATATATTCTTGAATTGTACAAAACAAGAAAATGGTAGATTTTTTGTGTTATGTCTTATATGTTGGAGTGATGCATCTTGGGGCCAATCCTCGAGGTGTAGGAGAGTTGTAGTGGAGCCGCGGCAATCAGCCGAGGGGAGCTTCTTGATGTTTGTTTGACGAGGCACTATGCTTGCATGTTATGGGATCTCCCTTTAAGGAGAGGGAAAGGTAAACATTGGACTACATATTAGATACAAACACATAATTAAGTCTATCTAGTGTACATCAGTATGTTATAGACGCTCTTGGACCGTGAGGACGTGTGGTGGGGTTGTGTGTTGTGTGCATGAGCTCCAGCTAGTGCCATAGCCAGTGCTTGCCGATTTTAGGTCCCATCAATGGTGCGTTTTTCAAAAGCTGCCTATAAGTGGCAGTTTTCGAATCTAGATTGTAAACAGACCTAAGTTTATAATTTCCATTAGTAGTTTGCTAAGTTGCCCATAAAATGGGGTTCATTCAAGGATGGAAAACCTTAGCCTTCCCTATACAAAACTTCTTGATGGATTTAGTTAGTTATGTAGATCATGAGTCCTCTACAGAAGATAATTTAGGTGATGAGAAGAGTAACCAGTTAGTGGTTACCCCATCCTCTAATGCAATGGCATGGGCCAAGGTTCACCTTGGTGTGGTCTCTACCCAAGACTAGAAATCATGTATAACCATCCATCAACCTAGAGGGCATGGAACAAGTATATTGAAGGCTATGGCGGTCATGGCATCAACAAGTGATTATGCTAAAGTCGTGGTGAAGTGGGAAAAACTTGACATACAGTGGAGTGTAGTTACGGCTAAAACATCCCATGTGGTGGGGCATTATGCCAAAATTTTAGGTATCACAAGGATGCTAGAAGCCCTAGCTATAAAGGGAAAATCGTTGCTTAAAAGGCACGGTCCCCAGGTCCAAAGTGCTAAGGACAAGTTTGCTTTTGACAAGGGGCAGAAGCTCCTAGATAAAGCCATCATGGAACTGCCTAGGAAGGGGAAAGATATGGAAGATCCTCTAAGAAAGGATCAAAATGACATGCTAAGAGATACAGGACTCCCTAGACCACTTTGTGAGTTGGCAGAAAGGGATGACAAGGATAATATTAACCTCCCTACACTAGTAAAGGTGGAAATGGAAGAGGTTGGAGACCCCAAGACACTAGAGTTAGGTCATGAATACAAAAATTTTAATGGCCCAGTGGTAATCCCAAAGGAGAGGACTAAATGCCCTCCTCCTTATAGGGATCTCCCAGTATTTCATGGGTTGGTAAATGAGGATCCAATGTTGCACTTAAAAGAATATGGGCTAACTTTCCTTGCAAGTGGATTCAATGATATTTATCGGATGCTTTTATTTTCTAGCACCCTGAAGGGAGAAGCTAGAAAATGGTATTGGAGCCTCCCAAGAGGGTCGATTAAATCATTCGAGGAGTTGCACGATAAATTTTTAGATGAATATGAAAAGAGGGTGCCTATGACCCAGGTCTTAGGGCAGCTTATGCGGATAAGACAAGAGTCTTACCCTTCTACTAAAGAATATGCTAGAGCCTTTGATGATATTTTTAGGCTTTGACCAAGAAGAGCTACTATGTTGCCAAGTGATGTGCTATGTGAGCCCTTTTTGAGTGGCTTAGAGATTAACATGCAAATCCAAGTGAGGATGCAAAATAAGTCATTAAATGAGGCCAAGGGGCATGCAATTGACTATGAGTAGTATATTCAAAGATATTGGGAAAAATTTTGGAGTTTCCCCCACTCGTTGCAAGTGCATCCGAATATCCATCCAATTTTGCAAAGAGAAAATCCTTTCGCTAATACCAAGACAGCCTTGGCAGCAGGGGATCTTGGTAGCCAAAATTTGTAAGCAGGAAATGGCAATTGGATGAGTAGTGATAATATGTCTCTTGGGGATAAAAATATTCCACGCCCAGCAAGTCCCATCAAGGCTTGCAATAGTTCCACGAGAGATAGTTGCAATGGCGGCATTGATAGGACCATTGGGCCTATGAGTATGGATAAGCGTGCTATGAGTGGTCCTAGTTGTGCTGCTAGTAAGGCTCTTGGGAAGCCTTTTCAATTTATGGATGAATCATACTTTCGAGTAGATACTATTCCTTTTAGTAAAAGCATGGTTCCTATGAATAAGCAGTTTTACAGAGTGGACAAAGTCAAGTAAAGACATCTCATATGAAGAAGGTGTACCATGGCCAAGGTCCACCTATGCTGAGTAGAAGTGCTAAGGATGTGAGGCCATCTAGCTATAACAATAAGTCCACATTGAGTCCATTAGACCAATGTGGCAAAATGAGGCAATCTAAGAATATGAAAAGGAATATGAGATGGGTTTGGAGACCCAAAATTTCTAAATGTATGGTTGGTGTGTCAAATGAAGGGCAACGAATTTCATGTGGACATGCTTTGATGGATTACCAAGAGAATGTGACTAAAGGCCATAATGCTACATCTAACAATATGCACTGTTCTAAGCTACATCCATGTGATCTGCCTAGGCTTGAAGCTTTGTCTAGGTTGGATCGTATCATTAACACATGTAAGGGTCCAATTAGAGAAGAGTTGAATGATCATAAATCCATGATTCTCCCTACTATAGGAGTTACTGAAAAGTTGGGACAAGTGATCCATTTGAATGACGACAAAGAAGATGAGTTACATCAACCTAGTGATGTCATTCATTTAGCTCATAGTACCCAAGAAGAGATGGCCATTATTATTGATATATCAATAGAAAGGCTTGGGCTAGTGGATCTACAAAGGGCCTGGATCAAGCTTTTAGCTGACTCACATGAGTAGCATGGGGCTAGTCCTCCTATTGTATGCTATCCTTAAGATGCAGTATATATGCCAAATGAGCTATTTTTGTTAGGCCAAGAGGGCTAGTTAGTTTGTAGTAAAATGTGCTATTTCTTTAGGCCAAGAGGGCTATCTGTCTGTTTGGTGCATGTATGTTTAATGGTTTTATATTTTAGTGATTGCATCATACAAGTTGATGAAGTCGTTGGAGGGAGCCTTTGCTACAGAGGAGCTTCTTGTCGCCATTCTAGGTGGTTTCATTCCCCTTTCCAAGTAGTTTCCCTTTTCCCTTAAGCAATTTATGATATATGTGTACATAAGGGGTATTTTCTTTTTGTTTATTGGGGACCGACAATCAAGGCATGAAGTCTCAGGTTTAGGTTAGTCATGACTAGAGGAGATTTGAGTAGTCATTGCCTCCTACATAGGCATTGTCAGGCACTGAAAGACCTATTTTAGAAGGAAGTTCTAGTGACCCTATTTTGCTAACCTACTAGGCCACTGTTCTAGGAGTTCCTGTTAGCGTGAGGTAGTTTAAAAAGCCTGCCATACAAAATGATGATACGACAAAAAAACCCTAAATACTTGAAAGGACATATATGAATATATAGAGGTATGTAAAAAGGGGTTCTAACCCCTATAAAAATAGAAAAGGAAAGAAAGACAAATCCTTGAGCAGTTGTTCATCGCCTTGTGAAGGCCAAGTAGGTTCATGGGGATGAGACAGCAGACTCGCGACCGATGCCTTGTTTTCCTGGGGGTGGCAGCTAGCTATAAAAACAGGAATAAGAATAAGATAAGGTTGGAGCAAAAATAAAAGTGAGCATTAGAAAAGGATTAAGTGTCTCCTCACGAGGGCTTGGTAGGTTCTTGGGTACTAAGACAGGACCTGAGGCCGATGCCTTGTTTTCCTTGGGTCACTACGCTTAGCTCTCTCCTTTTTACATGCTCGAGTATGGAAAATAAAAGGCTAAATGGACAATGTGCTAAAAGAAAATATTTCTTGATCAGGCTATAGGAGTTTTCACCTAGGAGGAGCTCCTAGTTGAGTTTTCCTCAGTTTGGTAGGTAGTTCAGACCACCACTTAGGATGAGCTCTCTAATAGTTCTTTTTAGCTTGGCCATGTTGGAGCAGCAGGTTAGTGTCTAGTTTTGGCCTTCTGTTGGATTATGCTAGGCCTACTCCTTGTGGATTTCATGCCTTGGTTTTGTCAAGGGTAGAGTGAGAGTTGTGATGTGTTTTGTTGTGTATCTATTTTATATCAGCTTGATGCTATTTGTGGTTGTGTTTATGTGTAGATCTGTTCGTGGGATTCAAGGGTTGAGTCACCCTATCTTGTGGTCGCCAATGAGAGCTAGATTTTAGGACTCGATTTGGACCTGTTCTTGGAGCGTTGGAGCTCGTTTTGGAGCCGAAAAGTGTCGGAGAGGCATTAAAGAGCCAATTTTCATGAAAAATCAAATGGTGGCGGATGGCCGAGCTAGAGTTTTCCTATATGCATCTCGACATCAGGAATCCAACGCAAGTCGCAATTTGTCGATCGAAGGTTGTTTGACCCCCATTTAATTCCCGTAAGGTTCAGCGTTATAAAGGAGCTACCGGATTGGGAAGCTGTAAAGTGCGTGGGAGAGGCTAGATTGATGGAGTTCGACACCATGGAGCCGCCTATCCAATCGGATTGCAAATGGGAGTTCGTTTGGTCCCTCAAAACCAAAATATCCCCTTGCGGGATAGTGTGAACACAAAAAGATGAACCGGTTATTTTAATGTTTTAAACCTTAGGCTTAATAAAATCCGTGAAACTAATGCAAAAACTATTGAACAAAGGGAAGAGTCAATGCGCCTCCTCATTTTTGCTTGATGCCTCTTCGATTAAAAGAGAGAGGGAGATTCTTGATCAGGGGAGGGAGAGGAATAAGATGGCTGCAAGCTTGCCTATTTTAATGGAGGATTTCAAAATCTCATGTTTCAATATTTCTCTCTCCTCCCTCTCTCTCCCCTTAAGGGGCAGTTCATGCCCATGAAGGAAAATGAAGACTGATTGAAGGATGCTTACCCCACATTGCTCCAAGATCAAGAGGAGGCTAAGAGGAGATGTTTAGCATTGAATATTTGATGTTGGTCGGTCCATTGGCAACCCAAAAAATTTAATTACAAAACCTGCAACACGCAAATAAGCAGTATGCCTCACTTTTACAAAGAAAATTTGCTTCTTTTTTATGTTTGATGGTCTAAATGAAATTCCTATGGAACAAAAATTTATTTGGATCTTTTTTTCAATATGATTGAGGGCTATGCATAAAAAAATTGCAGACCCGTAATGATAAATAGTCGTAATAATTAAATTATGGCCCTAAAAGTGTATTTTTAGTGTAAAAATGAAGGTTTTATTGGTTTCAGGTGGGGAAAATAGATGCGTATGGGATAAAATTCTGAGAAAAAAAATCAGCTTTCACGTTTAGTCGCTAATCATAAATTAGAAAATAATATATTTTTATGTACAAATAAATAGAGAAAAATAGCTAAAAATGGAGAAAATAAGATTTTTGCATTATAAAAATCTAGAAAATTATGATTCATGGTTGTGGTTGTATAATAAAGATGAGGCATGAATTTTGGCTTCAGTTTCACTTTGTTTATGTGCTATAGTTCATGTTTTTTCAGTTTTATGCAAAAAATACATACAAAATAACACCCTGCACCTATGCAACGCAGCATAACCTAAACGTTAGAGGGAACGGGTGAGGTTAAGAGATTAAAAGGGCTGAGAGGGTTTGAATTTTTCGAAACATTTGATTGGGCATTCCATGTAGAATTGCGATAGTTCAGTCTAAGGGGCTAGTAGCACAAGAAATCAGTCCTAGTCTCCATACATTGAAGCATACGTTTAGTGAAAATCATGGAAGGGCTGTTTTGTCCACATCACAAAATGTTGATTTGATAAACATTGTTGGTGCACTAGGACCATATTCACTATGCATGACACATGGCATGGTATTGGTCCTAGATTGTTTGGTGAGAATTTATATATTCCTAAATTTTACAAAACAAAAAAAGGGTAGATTTTGTGCATTATGTCTTATATGTTGGAGCAATGCATCTTGGGGCCAATCCTCGAGGTGTAGGAGAGTTGCAGTGGAGCCGCGGTAATCAGCTGAGGGGAGCTTCCTGATGTTTGTGTGACAAGGCACTATGCCTACATGTTATGGGATTTCCCTCTGAGGAGAAGGGAAGGTAAATGTTGGACTACATATTAGCTACAAATGCATAATTAAGTCTATCTAGTGTACATCAGTGTATTACAGACGCTCTTGGACCGCGAGGCCATGTGGTGGGGTTGTCTGTTGTGTGCATGAGGTCTAGCTAGTGCCATAGCTAGTGCCAGACCATTTTAGGTCCCATCAAAACACGATATTCCTCAGATGAAATGGAAATTCATTTTGATTACCCTCAGTTCAAGGAGGGTACAACTTGATCATGGTAATTGTGGACATGTTGACTAAAGTTACCCACCTTATTCCTGTCAAAACCGACTACAAAGCCTCAGATATTGCCAGTTATTTATCAAATAAATCTTTAGACTTCATGTACTACCAAAAAGAATTATCAGTGGGGTTGTGATTCTCTATTCACTTTGTATTTTTTGAAGGGGTTATTTGAAGCTCTCGATACATAGATTTGATTTAGTAAGCTTTGGAAGGGATTATTTGAAGCTCTCGGTACACAGCTTTGATTTAGTATAGCTTATCACCCTCAAAATGATGGGGAGACAAAGTGTGTAAATCAGGTCATTGAAGATATAATTAGGGCATATTGTTACAAAGAAGACCTAGACAGTGGATACAATATCTACATTTGGTGGAATTTTTTTACGATGCGTCCTACCATTAGAGCATTTAGATGACCCCATTTCAAGCTCTATATGCGCAAGAATACCTAGCTCCACTAAACTTCTCCAACCCTACCTTGAAGGTTGAAGTTTTTAATAATATGCTTGAAGAGATGGACGGACAAATCAAAACCATGAAGCAAGATATACAAGTTACCAAGGATCAATAGAAACCTATGATGACCTAGGGAGAAAAGAGCGAATGTTTCAGGAAGGGGACAAGTTTTCTATCTGTGTACATCCTAAGAGGAGTTCTTTATCCTTGGGAAATTTCAAGAAGCTAAGCCCAAGATTTTGTGAACCTTACAAAGTCATAAAGGCTCTTGGGCCTAATGCTTATAAGTTGTAACTTTCTGAAATCCTAAAAGTTCATGATGTATTCCATGTACTTAATCTTGATCATATTCTTGATGGTCAATAAGTTATAATGCTGAGCAAAGGTATACTTGAACTTCAACCTGATATAATCTTAGATGTAAAAGAAAGAATCCTTAGGAATAGAATCCTTAGAGAATATCTCATCCAAGGGAAGGATTATCTTGAAGAGGATGCCACTTCGGTTGATGAGATAACCCTTATGAAAGAATACTCGTAGTTTCTGTCAAGATGAGGGCATCTCGATTTCTCTAAGGAGGGAAGAATGTAATGTCCCCATTACTTATTTTATTTGTGCATATAATTACTATAGAATCCCTACAGGATTTACAGAAAGCAAGTCTGGTTTATTAGAAGAGTCTAAAATCTCTAGTATCATGTTTAGATTACTTAATTCCCACTTTAGATGGATCCAAACATATAATGTGAGTTATTTTGAAGAGAATAAGTCGTCCAAGACAAAAGATGGAGAAAAATGATGCGATTTATGAAAATCATCATTTTCACCTTTTTTAATGAGATTTTTCTCATTCTTTCCACATTAACTTGTTGATTAAATGCGTTCTGATTGTTTTGAGTATCCAAATGAATATATTCAAACTTCATATGACAAAGTTATGATCCAAACAAGTCATAGATGGGCACATGGCATAAAAAATGAAAATAGTGAAAAAAGCATAAGATTTAAAGCTAAACGCCTTAAGCTTTTATGAAAAAGCAAAGAAAAAACACACATGAGAGGGAGTGGATAAAAACTATAAAAGGGAGGACAAGGAGGAGAGAAGGGCCATCAAAATCACAAGTTTGTGTAAGGCTTGAGGTTGGGATTCTATCCCTTGCCTTCTTCTATCCTACCATCGAATTCCTGAGAGAAGGTTTGAGGACATGCTTTAAGCCCCTCGCCTACATCAAAGTTCCAAAATCACGCCTCGCTATGGAGATTGAGTTGAGCTTAAAGGTTGTCACATATTTTTGAAGATCAACAAGAAATTTCTGTACCTACGGTGAGCGACTTCACATACCTCCGCATGAATTCCATGCAACATCTTGCTCCATACCAAGAGAGGGAGACAAGAGCAATCTTGACGAGGATGAGACATTGATCGAGAAGGAGTAGACTCTATTCTGCAAGATGAAGAGACATCATTGCATTCAACCCAACAAAGGGGATACCCTGAAGGTCTCTCATCCTCTTCTACTCTAATCCCACAAGAGAAGACACTGAAGAACTCTATCCTATTCTATCATACCTCTACTCTTGTTCCTATTCTATCTACTAGAGAGAGAGATCATATGTATTCTCTTGCTCTTGCTCTACACTAGAGAAAGAGCTACCCTTGTTTTTACCCTTGCTTGCCAAGGTGAGAGAGAGATAATTATTGCTCTCCACAAAGTAAGAAGAACCATCCACGAGGCCTACATCATCGAATCCCGCAATAACCATCATCATCATCGTGAGTTTTATGCCTTTGCTAGACCGTATTACTACCATGTTATTTTTCTTCTATGAATCATATTTCTATTATGGCACCGAAGAAAAAGAATTCAAAAGTGAAAATTGTGAATGACCCCACTGTTGAGATATCGAGCTCCACTCGTGATACGCCAGGGTGACCGTTGTATATTTATGTCACCGACTTGTCAGTTGCAGACGCGGTTGGTACACCGCCCATGAATAATAGCTACATGATAGCTATCCTTATCTACTCTAGTTCGTGGCTCAGTTAGTATGCCACCTTAGTTAGTTGAGTTTGGTTTGAGACCCATATATAGGGTTCTTCTATTTCTTTGTACTGGTGTTCTTTTGGCTTACACAACTAAGAAGAGGAAAACTGTTTTCAGCCTCCACCCTTGTGTGTCTTCCCCCATTGTGCAAGCAAGAAAGCTTCAAGCGAGACTCCTTCCTTCTCTCCCACATTCTTGACATGGTATCAGAGCCTTGTTCGTGGTAAGGAGCTCAAGAAAGCAAGCCAAGCTCGCGGTGGTCTGGTAAGAGGAGCAGTGTTGCTTTCATTTCCTGTTTTGGGAGCAGATCTCTGCAGGTAGCACAGCCGGAAATTGCAGGAGTGCATTGTCTCAGGTTGAGACGCCCTTCGCGGTGAAGCAAGAGGGCAGTATATGCTGCGGGCAAGGGCTTTAGCCCTTGGCGACCTTGTTTTTTTGATTTGAGGCCATTTCGGGGCCTGTTTTGCAGACGGAAGTTTTCTGCACGCACTCAAGAAAAGGCTCAGTTCTATGCTGTGCGACCACTGTTCTACAGGTCGGTGAAAAGTTACTGTAGAAATTGCATCGTATGCTTGTGCGCAGAGACATTGGGAGTTTTAGAATCATCCTTGGTTCCTGTTTATGCAAAATCGTCACTAGGAAGTGACTGTGTGGTCAAATACCACTTTCGCCAGTTTTGCAGATTTGCCCTTGTGAGGGTGAAGCTGTGTTTTTTGCAGTGACAGAATTTCTTGCAGTATTCTGTAATGGCGTCTGATTCTCTTTCACAGATTGTCACTGAAAAGCTTGACAAGAACAACTTCCAGGCATGGAAGTTTAGAATGACGAATTTCCTTATGGGAAAAGGATATTGGGAATTTGTTGCAGGAAATGAAGAAGAACCAGTTCTTCCTGATGTTCCCAATCAACAACAAATGCAGGCATTTAAAACATGGCATGAGAGAGCCAGGAAAGTTATGTATTGGCTGTCTATCAGCATTTCAGACTCTATGATTGTGCATATTCAGGATGCAAGTACGCCAAAGGAGGCATGGGATACTTTGTCAAAAATGTATAGCACAAATACGCAAGCCAGGAAAATGCAGCTCAAGCAAGAGTTGCACAATGTGCAAAGAGAAAATATGAGCATCAACGACTACCACATGAAGGTGAAGAAGATTGCAGATGCACTTGCTTCCATTGGGTCGCCAGTGGAAGATGATGATTTAGTTTCCGTGACCTTGAATGGTCTAGGAAAGGATTATGCACAGTTTCGGACATCCATTTCAGTTCGTGAAAGATTTCCTGATTTTGAGGAGTTGATTGCTCTTCTAATTTCTGAGGAGCAGAGAAATGGTGGTGCATCTTCTTTAGGAGGAACTTCAAAAGAAGCTGTCTTCTACTCAAATGCTGGAAGAGGTAGAGGCAGAGGTAGAGGAGGCCGATTTGGAGGCCGTGGTAGAAATCAGAATATGCAGCAAACTCAAGAAAACCAGTCCTATGGAGGAGGACGTGGTAACTCTAGAGGCAGGGGGAGCCAAAGAGGTCGTGGTGGATGGCAAAGAGGTCAAAATGCAAACAGTAATGTTGAATGCTACTATTGTGGTAAAATGGGTCATATGGCTAAAGACTGCTATAAAAAGCAGAATGACATCATGAATGGAAAACTGCAACAAGGGAATTATGCATCTTCTAACAGACAGGGTGATGACAGAAATGAGCATTTGTTCATGGTGCAGCACATGAACAATTCTGTGACAAGTGCAGAAGAAAGCAATGATGTATGGTATGTTGACTCAGGTGCATCAAACCACATGACAGGTCATGCAGAATGGATGGAGGATGCAAGGAAAATGGAAAAACCAGGATTTGTGGAGACTGGTGATGATACTGCACATCCTATTGTGCAGATTGGAAAAATTCCTTTGTCTATGCAGGATGGGAAAAAGAAATACCTGTCCGATGTATTTCATGTCCCGAATATCACCAAGAATCTGGTTTCAGTTGGTCAAATGGTTGAACAGGGCTTGCAGGTCAGATTTAATCCTCATGGATGCTTTGTTGAGGATATGAAAAATAAAGGTCGCTTGATAGCAAAAGGAAAGAAGAAGGGCAGAATGTTTACATTGGATGCAGACATGTCTGAATTGAGTGCAGCAATGTTTGCACATGGGACAGGTGTAGTTGCAGATATTGATATCTGGCATAAACGCATTGGTCATGTTAATGTACAGCGACTTAAATCAATGCAGGCCCAAAATATTGTTGCAGGATTGCCCAAATTCAAGGTTGCAGAAATGCATAAGGTATGTGAAGCCTGTCAGTTTGGAAAACAGGCAAGGAAACCATTTCCTAGACATGTTCAAGAGAGTGAGAAGCCATTGGAATTAATCCACTCTGATGTGTGGACTACTAAAGCTGCATCTCTTGGAGGCTGTCATTATTTTGTCACTTTTATTGATGACTATAGCAGGAAAGTTTGGGTGTATTTTATGAAAAAGAAAAGTGAAGTTTTTGGGCATTTCAAAACCCTTAAAGCTATGGCTGAAAAAGAAACAGGTCTGCAAATAAAATGCCTGAGGTCAGATGGAGGGGGAGAGTACCTCTCAAATGAGTTTGCAAAGTTCTTGCAGGAGCATGGCATAAAGCAGCAATATTCATGCAGTTATACCCCACAACAAAATGGAATTGCAGAAAGGAAAAACAGGCATATTGGAGAGGTATCTCGTGCCATGCTCAATGAAAAAGACTTGCCAGATTTTTATTGGGCTGAAGCAGTTGCTACAGCAGTCTACATAATGAACAGGACTCCCACTGCAGCAATACATGGAATGACTCCAGAGGAGAGGTATACTGGTAGGAAACCAGATATTTCTCATTTGAAAATTTTTGGTTGCATTGCCTATGTACATGTGCCAGATGAGCTGAGATCCAAGTTGGATCCAAAAGCTGAGAAGTGCGTCTTTATTGGTTACTCTCTGCAGCAAAAAGGGTATAGATGCTATAACCCTTCTACTCGTAAGTTTACAGTGAGCAGAGATGTTGTTTTTGATGAGATGAGTAGCTGGTATAAACCAGTAAATGTGATTGATGATGAAGATGCACAAAATGGTAATGCTACACAGAATTCACAGCAGTAGTCACAAAATATTAGTGGACCTGGAGCGTCCTCTAGCAGTGGTTCACATTCTTCGCCATGGACAGGCAGATTGAGATCAGGAGAATCTTCTCAAAGCAATGCAGATAGTGGTATGCAGGTATCACGAAAAGGAAAAGAGAAGGTTGATCAGCCCATGTTTGATGTGAATGCAGGTCACTCTTATGTGGATGGTGAATCCAGTGGCTCAGAACAGAGCATTGATGATGAGTTGGGTATTCCTTCTATTGTTACACCTGGAGTAAGGAAGACCAGGGATGTTTTGAGAGCACCTGGGAGTGAACCTACTTTGCGCAGGTCTACAAGAGCTAGGTATCCTGTGGATAGGCTGAAATATGATGGATTTACAGCCATTCACTATGCATATATGGTCAAAGTGATACAGGAACCAGAACCCACATCTTTTGAGCAAGCCATGGGAAAAGAAAAATGGGAGAAAGCCATGGATGAAGAAATGGATGCCTTGGAAGCAAATGCTACATGGGAGTTAGTACCTTTGCCTAAAGGTAAGAATGCAATTGGCTGTAAGTGGGTTTATAAGGTGAAGCACAATGCTGATGGTTCTGTGAACAGATACAAGGCAAGATTAGTAGTCAAGGGGTATGCACAAACATATGGCATTGACTATGAAGAAACATTTAGTCCGGTTGCAAGGATGGCAACCGTAAGAGCAGTCATTGCTATGGCTGCATCAAAGGGATGGTCTTTACATCAGATGGATGTAAAGAATGCCTTCTTGCATGGTGATTTGCAAGAAGAGGTCTATATGGAGCAGCCACCAGGTTATGTGCATGATGTTCATCCTGAGTTTGTTTGTAGGTTGAAGAAAGCCTTGTATGGCTTGAAGCAAGCACCTAGAGCATGGTCTGACAAGATAGGACAATATCTTGTCACTATTGGCTTTCAGATTTCCAAGGCAGATTTCTCACTTTATGTGAGAAAAACAGAGAAAGGTATTATGCTGCTTGTCATTTATGTTGATGATTTGATTATGACAGGTGACAGTGATGAAGATATCCTTCATGTGAAAATGCTATTGAAGCAGAAGTTTGAGATGAAGGATTTGGGAGAGCTGCGTTATTTCTTGGGCATTGAGGTGATTAGATCACCAAGTGGGATACAGCTCTTGCAGAGGCAGTATGGATTGGACATGCTGTCCAAATATGGGATGACAGGCTGTAAGCCTATGTCAGTTCCTTTGGAGCAAAATGTGAAGCTGAGCACAGATGCAGGTGAGCTTCTAGAAGACCCTACTATGTACAGACGCATAGTAGGAAGTTTGATTTATATGACTATTACCAGGCCAGATTTGAGCTATGCTGTTGGATTGGTAAGTCAGTTTATGCAGGCTCCAAGGAAACCACATTTGGATGCGGCTAGACGCATACTTAGGTATGTGAAGTCCACATTGCAGTATGGACTATTTTATGAGACTGGGGTTCAGATACAGTTGCATGGATACACTGATGCTGATTGGGTTGGTAGTATTTCTGATAGACGATCTACCAGTGGATATGTATTCTCTTTTGGGAGTGCTGCAGTCACTTGGAGCAGCAAGAAACAGCCTACAGTTGCCTTGTCGAGCACAGAGGCTGAGTACAGGGGTGCAGCAATGGCTGCATGTGAGGTAGCTTGGTTGCATAAGCTACTTTATGATATGCATCAGTCTACAGATGGGCCAGTTGTCATTTATTGTGACAACATGAGTAGTATACACTTGGCAAATAACCCAGTCTATCATGCTAGAACAAAGCACATTGAGGTGCATTATCACTATGTGCGAGAGAGGGTTTTACTAGGTCTTATTGATCTAGTTTATGTCAGCACAGAGGATCAGGTAGCTGACATATTCACGAAGGCATTGGGCGCAGAGAAGCTGCGCAAGTTCAGAGACCTGCTTGGTGTGCAGGAATTGGGATTGAGCTCGAGGGGGAGTGTTGAGATATCGAGCTCCACTCGTGATACGCCAGGGTGACCGTTGTATATTTATGTCACCGACTTGTCAGTTGCAGACGTGGTTGGTACACCGCCCATGAATAATAGCTACATGATAGCTATCCTTATCTACTCTAGTTCGTGGCTCAGTTAGTATGCCACCTTAGTTAGTTGAGTTTGGTTTGAGACCCATATATAGGGTTCTTCTATTTCTTTGTACTGGTGTTCTTTTGGCTTACACAACTAAGAAGAGGAAAACTGTTTTCAGCCTCCACCCTTGTGTGTCTTCCCCCATTGTGCAAGCAAGAAAGCTTCAAGCGAGACTCCTTCCTTCTCTCCCACATTCTTGACACCCACTAATGTGGAAGCAACAGTTGGAGTTGCGAGCACGGGAATCACTAATGGAGTCATGGGCAATGATAACAACCCTTTACCAATCACAATATCATAGGTTTTTCTTAAAAAATTATATTCAAATTCAATAGGAATAAGATAAGAGCATCTTATAAGCTAGAAACTATTAGATAAACTATCAAAACTTAGAACTCAAGAGAAATCATGATGAATTTTATGGTTAATCCCATAGAAAAGAATACTAGTGAATTCAAGACGAATATACTAAGAACGAAACCCTGAAGAAACTAGCGAAGGATATAGTTTTAATCTAGAAGCTCTGATAAAAGATTTTAAAGATTGGAAATATCTCTAAATTGAAGAAATGGACTTAAGGCCAAGAAACTTGGTTACAAGAATTGGGAAGTTAGAGACCCCAAAATCTAAATACGCTTAGTTAAATTCCAAGGGAAAGGTTTCATTATGTGCAATTCAAGTGTCAATTGCTACTAGATTAATCATCACTTGAAAGTTGCATGATTGATTGCAGTCATAACTGCTTGAAGACATCAATCTTGTTTGTGATTTTCTATATTAGATCTTGATTGAATTAGGTATTGGAACATATAAAAATTGAGGAGCCCTATACCTCCCCCAAGGATAGGTGTTGAATCCCCATACCAAGAGGGGATGTTTTTATCACTGTGAAAGCATGGACCGGCTCTAATGGCGAGAGGTCTCCTAGCAGGGATCATATTAAGTAGGAGGTGATTAGGGTGCTAGGGGGGCTATGGCTGGTAAACCCTTTTTGTACTTGGTCCCTTGTATGTCTCGAGTTCTACTTGGGACACCTATGAACGCTATAGGTGGATTTGAACTTGGTGACGTGCAGATGCCCTCGATGAGGTAGCACATGAAATTGTAATTTTTCTCCTATATGGGTGGGAGATTAGACATTATGGAACATAATCAATGAATTTGATTTATTCTGATTGTATGTCCGTGAGTAAATTATGTAAACAAACAACTATGCATAAAGGGATTCTAATTAATAAAGTTGTTTTTATATGTCTCACGTAATATGGTAGGTAATTAGATAACTAAGAGCTTCCATAGAGGGAAGCGAGTTGATGGATTTCCAACGAATTCGGTCATATGGCAAGGTGATCTCGGTTAGTCGAGAGGTTTCCCCAAAAACAAATGGTAGAAAAAAACTCTAGGAAGGGCCAATTTGCTGACTTACCTAGGGTTTGGCCTCAATATCAGAACTATAAATTATCTTAGGGGAAAGGTATGGTAGCTATGCCAGAGCACTGCGAGGGATTTCATAAATCCTTAGTCTACTGCTAGAAAAAAGTGTTGTACTCCATGAACCAAGGGTAATGGCAGCTCCTTCCAGACAAGAAGCCTCTTGAAGGACACCTTCGGATGTGAGCTAGTTGTTGATAGGTGATTGTTAGATCAATTAGGAACCTTCAAATTGATCCTTTGTGGATAACGACATGACAGTTCCCTTGTGGGGTAGACCTAGGGTTAACTAGGTGATCATTCATGTTAGAGTACGGATGGCAAGGTTGGAAGGTAAACTTTGGGTGACTACTAAAACATTACTCGTCACGTAATCAAGGACAGTACGTTACACAAAGACAATGTAGTGGTTGATTCTTTTTCTCGTATGTGAGCTTGCAAAGTTTCAGCAATGACTGAGCTACATAGTGACTGTATTGAATAATTACAAGAGGTTTATCTTTTGGATGAAGAGCTAAAATTTATTTTGTAGTAATTATAGCAAGGTCTCATAGAAGATAGCTTGCATTATCAACTTCAAAATGGCCTAATCTAGTTAAATGGCAAGATTGCCATTCCCTCTACTTTTTTCTTTTACATGGAAAATTATGGAGGAGTTGAATTCTTTGCCTTTAGCTGGACACCTTGGAGTTTTCAAAACCTATGATAGGATTAACAAAAGCTTCTATTGGAAAGGATTGCAAAAAGATGTCAAAGACTTTGTCATGAAGTGCATGCCTTGTCAGCAGAATAAGGACAACACCTATAAGCGAGGTGGTTTATTGCAACCATTACCCATTCCTATAGGCAAATTGATGCATATTACCATGGACTTCATTATTTGCTTACCTACTAAGCGATAGAATAGTGTATATGTGGTGGTGGATAGACTCACCAAGGTAGCCCATTTCATTCCAACCAACACCTAGTTTACTACTTCTCTATTGATGAAGAAGGTCTTATTCTCTACATCCCAAAGGCTGTCTTATTTTTTGTGATGATCCTATTGATATAGTTGATGAGCTGCCACCTATTGATGAAGAAGGTCTTATTCTCTACATCTCAGAGGCTGTCATGGGTTAGCATGAGAAGAAGCTTTGATCTCGTTCCATCCTTGAATATTTAATCAAAAGGAGAGGTTTACCATCCAAGGAAGCTTCTTAGAGGCCTAATTCTATATTAGATGAGTTTCCTTACCTACGAGACACATTGGTGGGGTTGAAGCTTACTGACTATGGAGACAGTTATGGTGTAGACAAAGACCTCTATTTTAGATCATTTTTTATTCTACCTAATTTTTAGAATTATGCTAGTACATTTTAACGTACGGCATGATTTGTTTGGATACTTCTACCAGAAGTTATGGCAAAGTTGGTTCAGCATAGTCTATTAATATAGTAAGCTGTCTACTTCATTTAGAGCTTATCAATTGAAAACTTTAAGGCTCGAAGTACTTTTGAAGAATTCTTGATCATGTAAATAGCTGAGGCCTACTTCCATTCCTTCATTTCAATCCATATGTCTTTCATCTTTCATTCATTTTTCCCATTTGTAAAGTTGAAAAAAAAGTAGTACTTTCATCCTTTTCCAATCTTTGTAAGTTTTTTTTAAAGGGTAAAAACCCTTGGGATAGATGTATTGTAAGAAGCTGGAAAGAATAGGGGTTTAGTGTGTAAATAATAGCGATACCATGTCACATTGACATAGGTATAAAATGAGAGGACACACAATTTTTCTTATCTTTTGGCACATTATTACAATATTTTCCTTCTCCTTATTACCTTTCTCTCAACTTCAATGGCTTCTTTCTCTTTTCTATCTTTCTCTCTCCTCATCACTCTCTTTATCTAACTTCTGCACTTCTTATTTCTCTCTTCTACAGTCTTCTCTCTCCTCTTTCTCTCTCCAGCTCACTTCTTGATAGGTGACTATGATGACCAAGCTTGCATCTCCCTTTCTCACATAAAGCAAGTGATCAACTTCAAAAACATAAAAACCAATGTTGACAAGATGCTCTTTGATCTTGGCAAACCATGCTTTATGTGTGCTTGCTTTGTTGAGATGGCAAGCTCAACATGTGCGGACATTGATGATGGATTGCCTCGCTAGATGGATCCCCACATCTACACTTAACATGTTGGTGGTCATTATGATACTCACATAGCCACTGACTTGTCACTTATTATATTTAGTTTGTTACACCTACCTACAGTTGGCAAAGATATAGCGTCAGCCGATCAATGTAGTCTCTTATGCACTGTTTGACTTAGTAGGCTACTTTCCTTTATGTTGTATCTTATTTATACTTTGTGTGCATTATTGTATAGTGTATGGAAGAAGAAGAATAAATTAGCAAGAAATTTTTTTGGCCTCCATCTCTCTTCTTGTGTTCTTGAGTGAGCTTCCTCTTGTGTATACAGTGCGTGTTTGGCGCAATAGCTCAAGCAATTCCTCCTACTACATGATTCTTGACATGGTATCATAGCCGTGCCACTGAGAGAGGCTAAATTTGAAGGTTAAAGTGGAGTAGAAGAACCAAGGTTCGAGAAAGCAAGCAACGGGTAAGAAGCTCTCCTATTCTTCCACTCTCTCTCTTAGATAGTGCATGTGGAGGCATCGGAAGCAGGGTTGAGTGAAAATCTCACTTTACTATGAGATTTGGTGTGCGAGAAAATCACTGTATATTGTGCAAATAAGCTATTTAGGGCTTTCTCGCAGTTCGTTTTGGCATGCCGTTTTAGGCCCCTTTTTAGAGCTGCAAAGTTGTGGATAAGGTTCATCTGCAATTTTTTAGGTGTTTTCTTGGAACAAAACATAAGGTTCATCTGCACATGTACTATTGAGAAATCTGTTAAAAAGGTTGCTTGATGTATTGATGTGCACTTGTTGTGAAAGGTTACTGAAGACTAGCTTGTTGTGTTGTATCCTTTTTTGTGATAATGGCAGAGAACAATGGAAATCCCATTATTAAGCAGCTCAACAAGAACAACTACCCTTCATGGAAGTTCCATGTGACGAACTTCCTCATTGGAAAGGGCCTTTATGAGTTTGTTCCAAGTGAAGAAAAGGAGCTAGAGCTAGGTATCCCTCTGATTGCATATGAATTAAAAGCATGGAAAGAATGGAATGCAAAAGATAAAAAGGTGATGTATTGGCTATCTATAGTCATTAATAATATGATGTTGGGGCATATTAGGAATGCAGAAACTTCACATGCAGCTTCGACAATTTTTGAGAATATGTTTTCAGTAAATACAAAGGCACGGAAGATTCAACTCAAGCAAGAGTTGAATACCTTGAAGAAAGGGAAAATATCTATCAATGAGCATGTTTTGAAGGTGAGAAGCATTGTAGATGCTTTAGCAACAATTGATGCAATGCATGATGATGATGATTTGGTTTCATCCACTTTGAGTGGCCTTACTAATGAGAAGGCATGAAAATCATTTGTTACTTCAGTATACATATGGAAGCCATTTCTAGATTTTGATGAGCTAGTCTCTCTCATGATTACCGAAGAGATCAATATGCAAGGTGACTTGTTTTGAAAGAAATGGTGAACAGGTCCAAGCATTTTACTCAAGTTAAGGAAAGGGACATGGTAGATCCTCTTCGAGAGGCCGTGGTATGGGACCTGCTAGCAATAACCAGCAAAACAGGTTCAATCAGCAATTTGATGAAATGCAGGTTTTAGGAGGCTGAGGAAACTTTAGAGGTAGGGGGAGCTCTAAAGAAAGAGGTGGATGGAAAAACAGAGGTTCTTGAAATTTTGCTATTATTTGCCATTATTGTGGCAAAATATGTCATATTTCAGCTCATTGTTATGCTAAGAAGGATGATATTCGCAGTGGTAAATTGCAACAAGGAAACTATGCATCGTCTTCATGATAGAATGAAGACAAAAATGAGCGTCTGTTTGTTATGCAACACATGATGAATGAAGTTACAGGAAAGGGGACACATGACAATGTATGATATGTGGATTCAGATGCATCTAATCATATGACCTACCATGTTGAATGGTTTGGAGAGATGCAAGACTTACAAAATCCAGGTTATGTGTAGATGAGTGATGATTCATGCCACCCAATTTTCCATATTGGAAAGATTCCCTTGTCCTCGCATGATGGCCAGACAAAGAGTTTGACAAATGTATTACATGTACCTTCAATCACAAAGAATCTAGTGTCCATTGGCCAAATGGTAGAACAAGGGTTGTTGCAGGTCTGATTCAATGCAAAAGGTTGTTATGTAGAAGACTTTAATGATAAGTGTAGGTTGATCGCAAAAGGAAGTAGTGTTGGCCGCATGTTCATTTTAGATGCTGGAATTCTTGCAATGGATGCTGTTATATATGCTAAAGGAAAAGGAGTGGTTGCAGACATTGAAATATGGCATAAATGTATTGGACATGCAAATATGCAAAGGTTGAAATTAATGCAATCCAGAGGATTGGTTACAGGTTTGCCTTATTTTTTATGCCAGGAGGCATATTCCACGGTGGATTACATGAGGTTTTGCTGTGGATTCCGTAAAATTATATTTATTGCTGGGGCTCATACACAAGGTGGATTCCTTGTGTGAAAAGTCGATGGGGACGCTTGTCCTTTTTGGGTGTCTTGTTAATTTAATGTGCAAGTGGGTGATTCCATAGCGGGCGATTATGTAAAACACATATTTAAATTAATGGACGTTTATGAGTTTAGAGTGCACACTCGTAATAAATTAAGGTTAGGATTGAGTTCTAACCAATTTATTTATTTTGTAGCTGAAGATTGCCAGGTATTCACTTTTGTCGATTTAATTTTATTATTTTCTAACAATTGTGAATGCTTTAGTTGATGTGTAGAGCAGGCAGCAGTGGTATTGGGAAGCACTAGGGGATAGCATGTATTCAAGTTATTTAGAAGAAATTATCATTTTTTATGGGCATGCATCTTATGCGTGGCACCAATATTTATTTTGACGCGCTTATTTATTGAAGCGCCTGACACTTATTTATTATTTTTTATGCACATAGACGCACGATTTAAATATTTGTTATTGGACATTGTATTTGGGCACAGCTCGACTCTTTGGGCACCCAATCGCTTTTATTCTTTAGCGGAACAAAAGCACACACAAAAGCTAAACCGTGCTAATTGTAAATTGGGCTATTTTTTGAGCTTGGAGATGAATAATATATCAAATACATGCTTTGTGGAGCGCTCACACAAGGCATGGGGTGAGATTGTACCCAATTAGTCTTTTGCTTCATGTCGTGCAAGTTTTCTCTCTTGTTTTTTGTGCAAAAGTAGAGTTCTTTTGTTCTTGGAGACCTTTCAGCACCACTCGCTATGCATGCATACAGTATCCGATGTGTGTACTAGTGATGCCAGGAAGGATATTCCATGGTGGATTCCGTGAGGTTTTGTGGTGGATTCCGTAAAATTATATTTATTGCCATGGCTCATACACAAGGTGGATTCCTTGTGCGAAAAGTCAATGGGGACGCCTGTCATTTTCGGGCGTCTTGTTAATTTAATGTGTAAGTGGGTGATTCCATAGCGGGTGATTCTGCAAAATACATATTTAAATTAATGGACGTTTATGAGTTTAGAGTGCGCACTCGTAATAAATTAAGGTTAGGATTGAGTTCTAACAAATTTATTTATTTTGTAGCTGAAGACTGCTAGGTATTCACTTTTGTCGGTTTAATTTTATTATTTTCTAACAATTGTGAATGCTTCAGTTGATGTGTAGAGCAGGCAACGGTGGCATTGGGAAGCATTGGGGGATAGCGTGTATTCAAGTTATTTAGAAGAAATTATCATTTTTTATGGATGTGCATCTTAGGCGTGGCACCAATATTTATTTTGACGTGCTTATTTATTAAAGCGCCTGACATTTATTTATTATTTTTTATGCGCATGGACACACGATTTAAATATTTGTTATTGGACATTATATTTAGGCACAGCCTAACTCTTTGGGCACCCAATCGCTTTAATTCTTTAGTGGAACAAAAGCAAACACAAAAGCTAAAGCGTGCTAATTGTAAATTGGGCTATTTTTTGAGCTTGGAGATGAATAATATATCAAATACATGCTTTGTGGAGCGCTCACACAAGGCATGGGGGAGATTGTACCCAATTAGTCTTTTGCTTCATGTCGTGCAAGTCTTCTCTCTTGTTTTTTGTGCAAAAGTAGAGTTCTTTTGTTCTTGGGGACCCTCCGACGCTCGCTATGCACGTATACAACATCCGATCTGTGCACTACTTTTAGAGTTGTAAAATTTCATAAAGTTTGTGAAGCATGCCAGTTTGGTAAGCAGGCCAGACAACCCTTCTCGCATGATAGAGAAGTGAGCAGAAATATACTTGATGTAGTGCATAGAGACGTTTGGGGCCTACACAGAATGTATCTCTTAGTGGCAGCAAATACTTTGTCACATTTATTGATGACTGTTCAAGGAAGCTATGGGTATATTTTATGAAGGAAAAGAGTGATGTATGAGCACTTCAAATCTTTCAAGGCAGCTGTTGAAACAGAAATAGGCTTGAAAGTGAAGTGCTTGAGATTAGATGGAGGGGGAGAGTACCTCTCTAATGAGTTTAGTGGCTTCTTGAGGACTCATGGGATAAAAAGGCAATTTACTTTTGCAGGTATACTCCACAGCAAAATGGGGTTACAGAAAGAAACAATAGGTATATTGCAGAAGTTGCACTAGCATTAATGGCTGAAAAGAATATGCCAAAACATTTTTGGTCTGAAACTATTCATACTGTTGTCTATATTATGAACAGAACCCCCATAGCTGCAGTTCATTGGATGACTCCTAAAGAATTCTTTATTGGCAAGAAGCCTAATGTATCACACTTGAAGGTAGTTGGATGTGTTGCATATGTTCATGTGCCAGATGAGCTACGGAAGAAGATTGATCCAAAGGCTGAAAAATGTATTTTTATTGGATAGTCTTTAGAGTAGAAAGGGTATCGTTGTTATAACCCTGTCACAAGTGAGTTTAGAGTGAGCAGGGATGTTACTTTTTATGAGATGAACAATTGGTATGCACCTGTTAGTGATGCATTATATGATGATAATGATCATGATAGCTGTGTATAGAAAGAAAATCAAGAATCACGGAGTCTTAGTGGACCAGAAACATCATTTGGTACTACACCTACAGTGAGCCCTTGGTCTGCGAGACTAAGGAGTAGACCCACATCTTCAGTTGTATCTATAAGTATTGCATGCAAAGCAAAGGAAAGAAGAAAGTATTGGATGGTAATGATACATCTACTAGTCATTTGGGATTTGATGAAGATTCTAGTGGTTTGGAGAGTTTGGATGATGAGCTTGGTATTCCTTTAGTCAGGACACCAGGTGTACAGAGAGCTCATAGTAATGTAAAGGCTCCATTGAGTGATCCAGTGGTACGCAGGTCTAGTAGGGTCAGATACCTTGTAAAAATATTTGGCTTTGAAGGTTATGCAACTCACCATTATGCTTATATGATAAAACTAGTTGAGGATATTGAGCCCACTTTTTTTGAGGATGTTGTTGGTCATGCTCATTGAAATACAGCAATGGATGAGGAGATGGTTGCATTAGAAGCCAATAAGGGATTAGTACCATTGCCTAAGGGTAAGAAAGCTATTGGCTGTAAGTGGATTTACAAAGTCAAGCATAATGTAGATGGTTCAATTAGCAGGTATAAGGCTACGCTAGTCACAAAAGGCTATGCTCAAATATATGGCATAGATTATGAAGAGACATTCAGTTCAATTGCTAGGATGGCAAATGTTAGATGTGTGATTGCCTTGGCAGTAGCCAAAGGTTGGAGTTTGCAGCAAATGGATGCTAAGAATGCCTTCTTGCATGGTGAATTGCAAAAATAAGTGTATATCAAGTAGCCAACAAGTTATGAGGATTTAGAGCATCCCATATATGTGTACAGATTAAAGAAGGCCCTCACATGGCCACTTATCACTTATTATATTTAGTTTGTTACACCTACCTACATCTGGCAAAGATATAGTGCCAGTCAATTAGTGTAGTTTGTTATGCATTGTGTGACTTAGTAGGCAACTTTCCTTTATGTTGTATCTTATCTATAGTTTGTGTGCATTGTATAGTGTATGGAAGAAGAAGAAGCCATCCTAGCAACTAGATTCAATGTCTTTTCATAATCTATGCCATATATTTGAGCATAGCCTTTTGCAACTAGACTAGCCTTCTATCTACTAATTGATGTCACGAATCACATGGTGGGGGGACTTGCTCAAGATGCTGCGCCGAACACACACAGAATGCACAAGGAGAAGCTCACTCAAGAGACAAGAAGAGAGATGGAGGCCAAAACGTTTTCTTGCTGTTTTTTCTTCTTCTTCCACACACTTCACAATGTACACAAAGTATAGATAAGATACAACATAAAGGAAAGTGGCCTACTAAGTCAAACAATGCATAATCGACTACACTAGTCGACTGGCACTATAATTATACCAGCTGTAAATAGGTGTAACAACCTGAATATAATAAGTAATGAGTCAGTGGCCATGTGAGAGTCATAATGACCACTAACGTGCTAAGTGTAGACGTGTGGACCCATCTAACCAGGCGGTCCATCATTAATGTCCACATGTGTTGAGCTTGTCATCTCAACACTCCCCCTCAAGCTCAACTGCATCTCTGAAACTCCAAGTAAGCTTCGAAACTTTTGAAGCTTCTCTGTACCCAATGCCTTCGTGAATATGTCAACTATCTAATCATGTGTGTTGATATACACCAAGTCAATCTCACCTGCTAGTACCTTCTCTCTCACAAAGTGGTAGTGTACCTCAATATGTTTTGTCCTGGCATGGAACACAAGGTTCCTAGCCAACTGTATACTACTCATGTTGTCACAATAAATGACAACTGGACCTTCCACCTACACATCTAAATCAGCCAATAACTTTTGCAGCTATACTACCTCACACGCTGCAATAGCAATATCTCTATACTCAGCCTCTATACTCGACAAAGCAACTATAGATTGCTTTTTGCTGCTCCAATTAACTGCTGCACTACCAAGAGAGAACATATATTCGCTGGTAGATCTTCTATCAGACATTCTACCAGCCCAATCTGCATCTGTGTATCCAAACACTTGTATATCTTTACTTGCCTCATAGAAAGTCCATAATGTAATATGGACTTCATATATCTCAATATGCGTCTGACTGCATCCAAATGTGGCTTTCTAGGTACTTGCATAAACTGATTCACAAGACCATCAGCGTAGCTCAAGTCTGGCCTTGTAATGGTCATGTAGATCAAACTCCCCACTATCCTCTTGAACATAGTAAGGTCTTCTATCTCATCCCCAACATCAGCACTCAACTTTACATTTTGCTCCAACGGGACTGAAAGTGGTTTGCATGCTGTCATACCATACTTAGACAACATATCCAAGCCATACTATCTTTGGGACAGCCATATACCATCATCACATCTAATCACCTCAATGCTTAGGAAGTATCTTAGCTCACCTAAATCCTTCATCTCAAACTTCTTCTTCAAAAAGTCCTTGACTTCAGCAATCCCACTACACTATCACATGTAATAATCAAGTCATCCGCATAGATGACTATGATGACCAAACCTACATCTCCCTTTCTCACATAAAGTGAGTGATCCAGTATTGACAAGATACTCTCTAATCTTGACAAACCATGCTCTAGGTGCTTGCTTGAGCCCATAGAGAGCCTTCTTCAACCTGCACACATACGTGGGATGCTCTAAATCTTCATAACCTGCTGGCTGATCCATATACACTTCTTGCAAATCACCATGCAAGAAGGCATTCTTCACATCCATTTGCTGCAACCTCCAACCTTTGGCTGCTGCCAAGGCAATCACACATCTGACAGTTGCCATCCTAGCAATAGGACTGAAGGTTTCTTCATAATCTATGCCATATGTCTGGGCATAGCCTTTTGCAACCAGCCTAGCTTTGTACCTACTAATAGAACCATCTGCATTGTGCTTAATCTTATAAACCCACTTACATCCAATAGATTTCTTGCCCTTCGGCAATGATACTAGATCCCAAGTCTTATTGGCCTCTAATGCAGCCATCTCCTCATCCATTGCTGCATCCCAATGAGTATGACTAACACCATCCTCAAAACAAGTGGGCTCAACATCCTCAACTAGTTTCACCATATAAGCATAATGGTGAGCTGGATAGCCTTCAAAACCAAATCTTTTAATAGGATATCTGACCCTGCTAGATCTACGTACCACTGGATCACTCAATGGAGCCTTTACATTACTGTGAGCTCTCTGTACAACTGGTATCCTGACAGAAGGAATACCAAGCTCATCATCCAAGCTCTCTGAACCACTAGAGTGTCCATCAAGAACTGCATCAATGCCATCTAACACTTTATTATTTCCTTTGTCTTTACCTGTAGTGCTACTAGATGCACCTGAAGATGTAGAGCTACTCCTTAGTCTCCCAGACCAAGGACTACCAAATGATGTCTCTAATCCACTAAGAGTTCGTGATTCTTGCTTTTTAGCCTGCACGTGAGTGTCATGATCATCATCATCATCCAATGCATCACCACTAGATGCATACCAACTGCTCATTTCATCAAAGATGATATTCTTGCTCACTCTGAACTTACATGTGACAAGGTTATAACAACGATACCCTTTTTGCTCTAAAGAGTATCCAAGAAAGACACACTTTTCAGCCTTTGGATCAAGTTTCTTTCACAACTCATTTGGCACATGAACATATGCAATACAGCCAAACACTTTCAAGTGTGAGTCATCAGGCTTCTTACTTGTAAAACATTCTTCGGGGGTCATACCATGAATTGCAGCTGTGGGAGTTCTGTTCATAATATAAACAGCAGTATGAACAGACTCACACCAAAAATGCTTAGGCATATTCTTTTCAGCCATCAAGGCGCATGCAACTTCTGCAATATGCATGTTTTTCCTTTCTGCAACCCCATTTTGCTGTGGGGTATACCTGTATGTGAACTGTCTCTTTATCCCATGAGACCTCAGAAAATCACTGAACTCATTCGAGAGGTACCCTCCCCCTCCATCTGACCTCAAGCACTTTACTTTCAAGCCTGTTTCTCTTTCAATTGCAACCTTGAAAGTTCTAAAGTGCTCAAATGCTTCACTCTTTTCCTTCATAAAATATACCCACAGCTTTCTAGACCAATCATCAATGAATGTGACAAAGTATGAATTGCCTCCAAGAGATACATTTTGTGTAGGCCCCTAAATATTTGTATGCACAACATCAAGGATATTTCTGCTTGCATCTCTGTCATGTGAAAAGGATTGTCTTGCCTGCTTACCAAGTTGACATGCTACGCATACCTTATAAAATTCTGCAATTCTAAATGTAGAAAAACCTGTAACCAACCCTTTGGACTGCATTAATTTCAACCTTTGTGCATTTGCATGTCCAATGCGTTTGTGCCAAATTTCAATATCTGCAACAACACCTTTTCCTTTAGCATACATAGCAACATTCATAGTAGGAATTCCAACATCCAGAGTAAATATACGTCCAACTCTACTTCCCTTTGCAACCAACCTGCACTTGTCATTGAAATATTCTACAAAGTAACCCTTTGCATTAAATCTAACTTGCAGCCCTTGCTCTACCATTTGACCGACTGAGACCAAGTTCTTTGTAATAGATGGCAGATGTAATACATCTGACAGACTCTTTGTCTTACCATAATACAAGGATAAGGGAACTTTTCCAATGTGTGAAATTGGGTGGCATGAATCATCACCCATCTGCACCTAACCTGTATTTGCAAATCCTGCATCTCTCCAAATCATTTTGCATGGCTGGTCATATGATTGTATGCACCTGAATTACCATACCAAACATCATCATGTGTTCCCTTTCCTGTAATAGCATTCAGCATATGTTACATAACAAACAGACGTTCATTTTTGTCTTCATTCTGTCGTGAAGACGATGCATAGTTTCCTTGCTGCAACTTACCACTGTGAATATCATCTTTCTTAGCATAACATTGGGCTGCAATATGACATGTCATAGTAGTGACACACAATACCAGAGTTGTTAAAACCTCTGTTCTGCCATCCACCTCTTCCTCGAAAGCTCCCACTGCCTCTAAAGTTACCATGACCTCCAGAAACCTGCATATCGACAAATTGCTGATTCAATCTATTTTGCTAGTTGTCACTACCACGTCCTGTACCGCGGCCTCTTGAAGAGGACCTGCCACGTCCCCTTCCTGAACTAGAGTAGAAAGCTTGGGCATGTTCACCACTTTTTTCAGATGTCTCACTCTGCATATTGATCTCTTCAGTGATCATAAGGGAGACCAACTCATTGAAATTTGGAAATGGCTTTCTGACATATACGGAAGTTAAAAAAGCCTTCCAAGCCTTTTCATTGTTAAGTCTGCCCAAGGTAGACGACACAAAATCATCATCGGGCATTGCATCAATCACTGCCAAGGCATCTGCAATGCTCCTTACCTTCAGTGCATACCCATTGATAGACATCTTTCCTTTCTTCAATGTATTCAACTCTTTCTTGAGTTGAATCTTTCGTGCATTTGTATTTACGAAAAACATGCTTTCAAGTATGGTCCAAGCTACATATGAATTCTCTACATTTCTAATATGTCCCAGCATATTATTGTCAATTACTGCAGACAACCAATACATGACATTTTTGTCTTTTGCATTCCATTCCTTCCGTGCCTTTGTCTCTTCTGCAATTGGAGGATCACTCACCTCCGGATCCTTTTCTTCACCTAAAACGAACTCGTAGAGGCCTTTTCCAATAAGAAAGCTCGTGACACAGAAATTCCATGAAGGGTAGTTGTTCTTGTTGAGCTTCTCAATGATGGGGTTTTCACTTTTCTTTGCCATTATCACAAAACTAATACCAAACAGCAAGTAAATCTTTTGCAACCCTTGACCTATAGTGCACAGCAATACACCAGACAGCCTTTTTCACTGTCTGCTCAATAATACATGCAATCTGCAACTAGTTTGCAGATAAATCTTGTGTTTATTCGCTGATAAACACCTTGAAACTTACAGATCTGAAATCTGTAACTTGTATACCTATATACGGCAGACACAGCTGAAATTGCAAGATACCTCGAACTGCTATCCGCAACCTTGCGAGTCTAAAATGGGGCCTGAAATGACCTCGGATTGGCCAAAATAGTAGCGAGAATGCCCTAAAGGGATCATATGCAAAATACACAATGCTCTTTGCGCACACGAAATCTCATTGCAATCTGAGATTTTTGCTCTGCCTTGCTTCCGGTGCCTCCACAGGCACTGTCCAAGAGAAGAAGTAGAGAATGGAAGAGCTTCTTACCCGTTGCTTGCTTGCTCGAATCCTTGGCTCCTCTCCTTCACTTTAGCCTTCAAAAACAGCCTCAATCAGTGGTGTAGCTCTGATACCATGTCACGAATTGCGTGGTAGAGGGACTTGATCAAGATGCTATGCCGAACACACACAGAATGCACAAGGAGAAGCTCACTCAAGAGACAAGAAGAGAGATGGAGGCCAAAACGTTTTCTTGCTGGTTTCTTCTTCTCCTTCCACACACTTCACAATGTACACAAAGTATAGATAAGATACAACATAAAGGAAAGTGGCCTACTAAGTCAAACAATGCATAACCGACTACACTAGTCGACTTGTGCTATAACTATGCCAGCTGTAAATAGGTGTAACAACTTGAATATAATAAGTAATGATTCACTGGCCATGTGAGAGTCATAATGGCCACTGACATGCTAAGTGTAGATGCGTGGACCCATCTAACTAGGAGGTCCATCATTAATGTCCACATGTGTTGAGCTTGTCATCTCAACAATTGAACCATCTACATTATGCTTGATTTTGTAAATCCACTTAAACACCATATTAGATAATTTAGGAATTTTCCAAGCCCTAATTTTAAATAAGTCATAAATATTTGACCACGTGAATAAATAATGAACGATATTTGAATGTGAGATTTGAGAAGGTAGCTTATATAGTATTTAGGACATATTCCACCTTTAAGTAAGAAAACGAGATTTGACCATTCTCAAATAATAAAGATATTGGGAGTTCCTAAAGTACATTGAAATTCCCAAATTTCATGATATAGTGTTTTTACAACTAATAACTTACTTAAAGGGCAAGGGTACCAAATCCCAAGTCTTATTGGCTTCTAATGCAGCCTTCTCATCCATTACTATATCCCAATGAGCATGACTAACAACATCCATAAAACAAGTTGGCTCACCATCATCAACTACCTTTACCATATAAGCATAATGATGAGTTGCATAACCTTCAAAACTAAATCTTTTAACACAATATCTGACCCTGCTAGATTTGTGTCCCACTAGATCAGGTAATGGAGCCTTTATACTACCATATACTCTTTGTACACCTAGTGTGTTGATTGAAGGAATACCAAGCTCATCATCCAAACTCTTTGAACCACTAGAATCTCCATAAAATCTCAAATGATGAGTAGATATGTCATTACTATCCAACACTTTCTTATTTTCTTTTTCTTTACATGTAACACTTATAGATCCACTTGAAGATGTGGGGCTACTCATTAGTCTCCCAAACCAAGGGCTAATTGTAGATGTAGTACCAGGTGATATTTTTGGTCCACTAAGGCTCCCTAATTCTTAATTTTCTTTCTACATATAGCTATCATGATCATTATCATCATCATCTAATGCATCACCACTAGATTTATACCAACTACTCATCTTATAAAAAATAGCATATGCTCATTATGAACTCACTTGTGATAGGATTATAATAACAATACCCTTTCTACTGTAAAGAGTATCCAATAAAAATACATTTTTCAGTCTTTGGATCAAGCTTCTTGCCTATAAAGCATTCTTTGGGGGTCATCCCATGAACTATAACTATGGGATTTCTATTCATAATATAGAAAGCAATATGAATAGATTTAGATAAAAATTGATTTGGTATATTCTTTGTAGCCAATCAATGCCTCTGCAACTTCTACAAAATGCCTACTTTTTCTTTCTCCAATCCCATTTTATTATGGGATATACTTGCAAGTAGAATGTCTCTTTATCCCATGAGACCTCAAGAAGACACTAAACTCATTAGAGAGGTACTCTCCCCCTCCATCCGATCTCAAGCACTTAACTTTTAAGCATGTTTCTATTTCAACCGTAGCCTTGAAATTTTTGAAATGCTCAAATAAATCACTTTTTTTTATCATGACATATACCCATAGCTTCCTTAAAAAATCATCAATGAATGTAACAAAATATTTGCTACCACCAATAGATATATTATGTGTAGGCCCCCAAACATCTGTATGCATAACATCAAGTATGTTTTTACTCACATCTCTGTCATGCAAGAAGGGTTGTCTTTTCTACTTACATCCTAGCATGCTTCATATACTTCATGAAATTTTGCCACTCTAAAAGTAGAAAACTTGTAACCAATCCGTTGGATTGCATTAATTTCAGCCTTTGCACATTTGCATATCCAATATGTTTATGCCATATTTCAATGTTTGCAACCACTTGTTTTCCTTTAGCATACATATTAGCATTCGTTGCAAGAATTTCAACATCTACAGTGAACATGCAACCAACTCTACTTCCTCTTACGATGAACTTACACTTATTATTAAAGTCTTCTACAGAACAACATTTTGCTTTAAATCGAACCTGCAACCCTTGCTCTCTACCATTTGTCCACAACACATACCAAATTATTTGTGATTGATGGCACATGTAATATATCTGATAGACTCTTTATTTGGCCATCGTGTAAGGATAAGGGAGCCTTTCCAATGTGTGAAATTGGGTGGTATGAATCATCACCTATCTATACATAACCTGTATTTTGTAAGTCGTGCATCTCTCCAAACCATTCAACATGATTGATCATATGATTAGATGCACCTGAATCAACATAACATACATCATCATGTGCCCCATTTTCTGTTATAATATTCATCATATGATATATAACAAGCATATTCTCATTTTTATCTTCATTTTGTCATGAAGACGATGTATAGTTTTCTTACTGCAATTTGCCACTATGAATATCATCCTTCTTAGCATAATAATGGGATGTAATATAACCAATTTTTCCACAATAATTGCAAACAATAGTAGTATCTCCATTTAAATATCTATTTTGCCATCCACCTCTTCCTCTAGAGCTCCCCTTGCTCTAAAGTTTCCACAACCTCTTGAAACCTATATTTCACCGAATTGTTTATTTAACATGTTTTAGTTGTTATTGTAAGCATGTCCCATACCATGGCCTCTCAACAAAGAGGATCTATCACGTCCTTTTCTTGAACTTGAGTAAAATACTTGGACTTGTTTACCCTTTCCTTTAGATGAGTCATCTTGCATATTGATCTCTTTCATAATCATGAGAGACTAATTCATCAAAATTTGGAAATGACTTCCATATAGAAGTAACCAATAATTTCTAAGCTTCTCATTATTAAGGTCACTGAAAGTAGATGAAACCAAATCATCATCATTAGGCATTGCATCAATTCCCATTGCCAAAGCATCTGCAATTTTCTGAGTTAAATATTGTGTGTTTGTATTTATTGAAAACCTATTTTCAAAAATTATCCAAGCTGAATGTGAAGTTTTTGCATTCTTGATGTGTCACAGTATAGTATTATCAATGACTGCAGATAGCCAATACATCACATTTTTGTCATTTGCATTCCACTCTTTCTATACATTTAATTTATCCGTACTCGTAGGGTTACTCAACTCTCTGACTCTTTTTCTTTACTTGAAATGAATTCATAAAGGCCTTTTCCAATAAGGAAGTTTATCACATGAACAAAATTGGGTAGTCTCTCTTGTCCAACTTCTCAATGATGGGATTCTCACTATTCTCTGCCATTATAACAAAAATGATACAAGATAGCAAGCAAGTCTTCTGCAACCTTTTACAATAAGTACATAATAATGCACCAAGTAGCAATTTTTACTGATTGCTCAATAGTACATGTAATCTGCAACCTATTTACGAATAAAACTTATGTTTGATTCCTACCAAACACCTCAAAATTTATGGACTTAAAATCTAAAATCTATGTACCCACTTTAAGCTAATACGACCAAAATTACATTATGCTCTTAAATTGTTGTTTGCAACTTTGTGTGTCTAAAACAAGGTCTGAAATGGTCTCGGATGGCCAAAAAAATGGTGAAAAAGTCCTAAAGAGGTTATTTTCATAATATATAATTCTATGCTTACTCACCAAATCTCACACAAATATGAGATTTTCACTCTACCCTGCTTCTAGTGCATCCAAAGGCAATATCCAAGAGAAAGAGTAGAAGAATAGGAGAGTTTCTTACCTGTTGCTTGCTTGTTTGAATCCTTGCTTGTTCTCCTTCAATTTAGTCTTTAAAACTATCCTTTCTTAGTGGCGTTGCTCTGATACCATGCCAAGAATTGCATGGTGGGGAAACTTGCTTGAGTTGTTACACCAAACACACATCACACACACAAGAGGAAGCTCACTCAAGAACACAAGAAGAGAGATGGAGAAAAAAATGTTATCTTTTTGGTTTCTTCTTCTTCTTCCATGCACAATAAAATATACACAAAGTATAGATAAGATATAACATAAAGAAAAGTGGTCATCTAAATCAAACAATACATAACAAACTATACTAATTGACTAGTACAACAAACTAAATATAATAAGTGATAAGTTAGTGGTCATGTGAGGATCATAATGACTACAAACATGCTAATTGTAGACGTGTAGACCCATCTAGCCAAGCAGTCCATCATCAATGTTTGCATGTGTTGAGCTTGCCATCTCAACATTAACCAATTGAGATTTGAGGGGCATTATTGCACAATTGGCAATTAAGTATGTTTCCATTTTACTATGCACACAAGAGACATATCTCTACAACCACAACAAGGAACATCACTTTTTTTTGTGCAATGCACTATAAGGCTTCAAAGTCTTCCTTCTTGCATCTATGGCAAACAGGGTGGGATCCACAAATGCACCATGGCATATTCTCTCTACATCCCACAATCTTGTTAATTTCTAATCTAAGTGTGAGATATGGATTCTTATCATCCCTCTTCGAGTAATATAAGTACATGAAGCGAGTGACTACTCTATTATCCTCAAACTGAGTGATTGGTAATCATTAGAGCTACGTGCTTTATCAATGATAAATTAATGGTCTTCACATGTACCGGTACCTCCCTAGGTGTTGTTTCATCGTCCCTACTGTGTTAACACATGTTGTATGAGATGTGGTATCTTATATAGTTGATGCCACCCCTTTGAGCAACCACGAGTGACTTTAACATCTAGCATGCCAAAGACTTTCAATTGTGATCAATTGCTGAATGGGCCAAGTGTTTCTAGCCCTACTCTTACCTATATGTGTGTATGTCATATCATAAGTGTGGGAATGTAAAGGGTTTGGGCAGCTAGTCAATGTGTAGGACCTTGTCATTGTATCCTGGTCCAGCAAGGTCTTAAGTATGGGGACTCATCTCTACGTGGTTGTTCTGCACAAAGTCATGTCGACGCCTTCACCAAATATTTAATGGTTGTTTTTCTAATGCCCTACTAGGGTTCCTTTCCCACCCACCTATCCAATTACAACCTATCTTTGGGGTGTCCCCTTCCCTATGTCGATAGTTTCTTTATTTTCAATCCTTTCTGTGAGGTGCCTCCTCCAATAGACCCAAAGGAGTCCTCTAGTAGTCGACTGAAATTCATATTCATGAACATCACCAACCCGTCTCCCCATGGGAAACCTTGGACTTAGTTGAACATGGGAATCTCAATTCTACTTTACAGGGGAAGCGTGGGCAAGTCACCCCTAACAGCAATCTAACACCCACCTAAGAAAGACCACTTTGCAATCAATCAAAGGTAGGAGTGAGGCTAACACGGCACTTGGTTCAAAGAGGGTGAGAGAAGGGGGAGAGTGTAGCTCAATCCCCCTACCCATAAGGTAAAATCTCAGCTCTAGCCCCCTAAAATGGTGTTAAACTTGGTAACTAATCCTACCGACATTTGGAGGGTTACAATTTAATCAACTCTATCTAATGTCGACTTATCAGGTCCACCCAGTCATAGGTGAATCGTCAGGATCGAGGCCTCCCACTTTCCTCGATGGGTTTGTTTAGTTTTCTAATTAGCAAAGCATACTACCACGTTGTTTGAACATATAAAATCAGCTTCCTTTTATTACTCTATTAGATTAGGTTCATTAAACTCAACCTTTAGCACATAACAAACAATTTAGAAAATCAGATACTTCACTTCATAATAACATCTCGAACCATCACTCCGCAAAGTGGTATAAAATCATCTTTTCACAGAAAGACACCATCCAGCCTAGGATAGGACCTTCCCATCCCTTAGGATTGGGTTATATGTGATCGCACTCCGTCCACAGTCAACAGGAAAAGTTACTGGCTCAGAGTCCCTCTAAGCTTCCCTGAGCCTTAGGAGCCATCCTACATAACAGGGGCACTTACCACTCGTCCTTTTTCTCTCTCACGTTGTTATGCGAGCAGTGATTGAGAGCAAGCCTCAGTCACAACTCGATAACGAGAAGTTAAGGAGTGCCAGCTGGGGTAATTGACTTTGTCATATGCACAACTCAATTTGAAAAATTCAGGGTAGAGCATCACACAACCACAACTCAACAAAAAAAATCAACAATTTGAAAAAAAAAAAGTGAAAAGTATTCTCGTACCTTAACAACCATGATCCGACGCTCGACGCTTTGACATCCAAAGGCTCCGACTTTCAAATTAGCATGACAAGAGCTCACTCTAGCATGCAACCCTTGACTCTCCTCTCTCACATAATACAATTGTAAGCAAGGGGGAAGGCCCTTAACTCTCCATTCTCATCTCCTTATATAGTTTTCTATCCATACTTACATACATTAGGCTTTTTGCTTTCAGCTTTTGGCTTTTGCTTTTCTACTGCTTTTCACTCTTTTTATTTTTCCTGCTTTATGCATGTTTACAACTTGTTTGGATCATAAATTCGTCGAATATAGTTGTTCGGGTACTCAAAACGATCGGAACATATCTGATCAACAAGCCAACACGGGCAGAATTACAAAAATCCATAAAAAAATACTGATTTTTGTAAATCGTATCATTTTTCTTCATCTTTTATCTTGGATGACTTATTCCCTTCCTTGGCCTATTGTTCTTGTAATTGTACACACTTTCACCACACATGTCCTCTTTTCCTTCAAGAAATACTTGCTAAGGATGTAAAACGTACGACCTTTTCCTTTGATCCTTGAGTCTTCAAAATAAATATTCTCTGGATATGAACCTGTTTTTTTATGTAGTGTGCCCTAACAGGAATATGGTTTTTTGAAATGAACTCCGTGCCCAATCATTCATGATTTGGAAAAATATGCAATGTTGGATCCATGATATGCTACCATTCAAACAATGCTCACACAAAAAATATGGATGCATTGGAAGAATTGTGCCTAGCCTATCTAGATGTGCTAGTGCGTCATGCAAAATGCAAACATAGTTCCTTGATTAATTAAATCCTTATCCTCACCTCTCAACTCTCAGCAAGAAGATATAACGTACTCCACTCCTCCCATCCAATTCTCACAATCTCTCAAGAAAATGATGGTCCTCAAGATGTTGACTAGATATGAACAACCCTTCTCACAATTGGTGGCATCCTTCACGACCCTCAAACTCACCCAACCTCCTTACACACTCAACCAGAGGTTCCTAACTTTGTGGCGAGCATCCCAAATATTGTGCATGTAAGAAATGTGTGTGCTCAATAACAGGTGCTCTCTCATGTGCGCATGCATCTACTTACTGCATATAGTTGCAGCGGACCTCGTGCCGTGCTAATGCTCAATGATGGTGCAAAACGTGCATAATCCCAACCCATGGCATGGAAGTATTTGATAAGAATAGGAGACAACCCCCGAGTGCAGTGTATCAACAAGTGCAACGTGAAGTGCTCATGAACCCATTATCACTGTGATGTGCAAAAGTCTCGACAAGAAAACATACCTAGCTCCTCAATGTTCAGTAGCTATTGACAAACACAAGCTTCATCCTGTTCAAAAAAATACCAAGCTCGACCAAGGCTATCAAATTTCACACTCAACAAATCAAACAAAATGACAGAAGCAAATCCTAAGCTAGACAAACACAAGAAATCTAATTATGAAACAACAAAACAAACAGTCATGCAAACAACTAAGCTAGCAAAAATCAAACCTATCTACAGTTAGACTAGGGCTTTTTAATTTTCAAAAAAACACTTGACAACATGCTCTAGTGAAAATCTATTAGAAATAGGCAAAAATAATGATTTTCATAAATCACATTATTTTTATCGATCTTTTATCTTGGACAAATTATTCCCTTCAAAATAAGTCATAGTATAGATCCATCTAAAGTGAAAATTAAGTCATCTAAATATGATACTAGAGATTTTAGATTATTCTAGTAAACTAGTCCTGCTTCCTTTAAATCTTGTAGAGATTCTGCAGTTTTTCTCCATGTGTGGATGTGCAACATAAATCAATTTTCTTTAGATTGTATTAGCACATTGTTTATTAAACTAAGTAATAGGAATTACGTTCTCCCCTCCTTAGAGAAATCGAGATATCCTCATCTCGAGAGAAAGTGGGGGTATTCTTTCATAACGGTTGCCTCATCGACCCAGGTGGTGTCCTCTTCAAGATAATCCTTCAATTGTACTAGGTGTTCTCTTAGAAATCTACTTCTTAGAGGTTTTTCCCTTGTATCTAGAATCTTCTTGGGTTGCATTTCCAAAATTCCTTAGGCAAGCATGACTATTTGTCAGTCATTAAGCACATGATTCAGGTTTGGTACATAAGGTTTCAATAGGCTTACATGAAATACATTGTGAATCTTGAGATGGGGTGGCAATTTTAAGATTGTAGGCTGGTCTTCCCATTACTTTGATTACTTCATATGGTCCATAGTACCTTGGACTAAGCTTTTTGTATTTTCCCAAGGATAATGAGCTCTTTTCAGGTCTTACCCTTAGAAACACCACATGGATCTTTCAAGATCTGCATAGGATTTTTGTCGATCTTGAGCAGCTTGGATGTCATGTCGGATCAATTGGATTTGTTGGTCCATCTATTCAAGCATAGCCTTAGAAGCCTTTACTTTGAGAGTGGGATTTGAGAAGTTTAGAGATGTACAACATTCTTGCCCATACAATGCTTGGAATGGTGACATCTTGATTGTTTGTTGAAAGGTAGCGTTATAAGCAAAATCCACCAAAGCTAAATATTCAATCCACTGTTTTGGTTCTTTGCCACAATAAGACCTTAGAATATTTTCAATGGTTTGGTTCACCCTCTCAGTTTGGCCATCAATTTGAGGATGATAAGCAGTACTGAAGCATAGCTGCATTCCAATTGCTTGGAATAGGCAAGTCCAAAATTTAGAGGTGAATCTGGAGTCTTTATCCATGTACCCTAAATATTTCTTTGATAAATACTCGAGAAATATCAGACGACTTATAGGTTGATTTGACTGGGATCAAGTGTGCAATTTTTGTCAATTTATGAACCACTACCTTGATGGTCATATCCACCAACAGCAATAGGTAATCCAACAACAAAGTCCATACTTATTGACTCCCATTTCATTTGTGGAATGTCCAAGGATTGTAACTCTCCAGGCATCTTGATCCTTTCTGCCTTGACTCTTTGACAAGTCAAGCATTGAGCTACATACTTTAATACATCTCTTTTTAATCTTGGCCAGTGATAGCTATTACTAACTACGTTGAGTGTCTTGGAATACCCCGGATGTCCTGCAATGGGGCTGTCAAGTGCTTCCCATAAGATCTTGGCCTTCACTTTGGTCTTTTTGGGATACAAAGGCAGTCATGGTAATATAAAAAACCATTTCTAGCATGATAATTCTTAATCTTGGACCTTTCTTTGTCAGAGCTTCCCCCTTGAAGTACCTTAGCCATGAGTATTCTTTATCTTGAGAAATAGCTTGGTGCATAAGCTCAAGTACAGGGTTATCAGGTACAGATACGATTCTTAAGCTTTGAACTTCTACAACGCTATTAAGAAAGGCTTTTCGGCTTAATGCATCTGCAACAACATTGTCCTTCCCTAGATGATATTTGATTTTAAAATCAAACTCTTGTAGTATCTCTATCCATCTTCTTTGCCTCATGTTTAGGTCATCTTGGGTGAAGATCCACTTAAGACTTTTATGATCTGTCACTAAAGTGAATTCCCTTCCCAATAGATAGTGTCTCCACAGTTTCAAGGCATGGATTACTGCAAGTAACTCAAGGTCATGAGTAGCATAGTTGGATTCATAGGGTTTCAATTTTCTGGGAATATAGGCCACTGGTCTTCCTTCTTTTGATAGCACCCCACCAACTGCAAGTCCACTTGCATCAGTCATCACTTCAAATGGTTGATTGAAGTCAGGGAGTTTTAATATAGGTGCCGTGGTTATAGCTTCTTTAAGCTTATCAAAGCTTTCTCGATGCTCAATGGTCCAAAGGATTATTGTATTTTTCTTCAAAATATTTTTCAAAGGTGCAGTAATGAGTGAATAATCCTTGATGAAGGTTCGATACCATCTTGTCAGTCCCAAAAATCCTCGAATTTCTTTTACTGTCTTAGGTATTGGCCATTCTAGGATATCTTTTACTTTGGTAGGGTCTACAGAGATCCCATCAGCAAAAGCAATATATCTAAGATATTCAATCCTGTTAGTGAGAAATACACATTTACTCATATTAGCATAGAGCTGATTTTCACAAAGTGTTAGTAGAGCGATCTTTAAGTGACCTTCATGTTCCTCTATTGATTTGGAGTATACTAATATATCGTCAAAAAGTACTAGCACAAAATCATCTAGATATGGTCGAAAGATGTCTTGTATTAGACGATTGAATGTAGCTGGGGCATTAGTCAACCCAAATGGCATAACTAAAAATTCATAATGACCATACCTAGTGTTGAAGGTAGCCTTTGGGATATCTTGTTCCTTGATTCGAATTTGATAGTATCCAAACCTTAGATCAATCTTGGAAAAAACCTTGGCTCTGTGTAGGCGATCTAAAAGTTCTATCCTAGGTATAGGGTACTTGTTTTTTATTGTAACTTGGTTTAGTCCTTTGAAGTCAATGCAAAGTCTAAGTGTTTTGTCCTTCTTTTTCTAGAAGAGGACAGGCGCTCCCCATGGTGAATTACTTGGGTAGATAAATCCTTGCTCTATCAGTTGCCTCAGTTGTTCCTTAACCTCAATAGCTTCAGGAATAAACATTTTGTATGGTCGTTTTGACACTGCCTCTCGGCTCCAGGAATCAATTTTATTTCATGATCAACCTCATGCTTTGGAGAAAGTTGAGTCAATTCTTCTGGGAAGACATCCTTGAAGTCATTGATCCATGAAGGTAGACTGCCTTCATTAGTCTTTTTGACCTTACTCAATTGGATCATGTAGATTGGTTGGCGTTTCTTCAATCCCTTACTGACTCGACTTGCCTTGGCTAGTTGGACTCTAGTTCTTCCAGCTTTCCCATATACCTTTACAATTTCTCCTTCCAAGTCTTGAAAGATTATTTCCTCTTCAACACATAAAATCTAGGCTTTGTTCTTCTTGAGCCAATCCATTCCCACAATACATTGTAACATTCTAGTGGTAGGATTCAAAATTATGTTTCAGTTATATGGTTGTCTAACTGAAATTGAAGTTTCCCTACAGTTTCGGTTGAGGCAATTTCCTTCCCACTAGCCAATTCTACTATCATTTCCCGTGTCCCCCTGGATTCTAGATGCAATCTTTTAACTGTCTTGGGTGCAAGAAAGGAATGTGTGCTGCCACAATCAATTAAGATCATAAATGACGTACCATTGTAAGTAGTTGGAGATTGAATTATTGAACATTGGTGGTCCACTCCTTTCTTTTCCATGGCAGCATGAATGGATCCTCTTTCAAATTCCTCACTTAATGTGCATTCCTCGGGCTGTCCAATCATGGTATTTACTTGGGCATCAGCTATTCTTCCACATCCATGGCTTGGGTTGTTGTTGCAGTTCCCTCGGCCTCTTTCACCAGCCTGGTTTAGGCAAGAATTTTGAGGACAGTAAGGAAAATTTTCCCTTAGGTGTCAAGTCCTTCCGCACTGGTAGCATTGCCTGATTCCTATCCCATTTAGTCCTTGGGTGATTGCATTAGCTCTACCATTTCCTGTCGCATTGGTCAAGTCGATACCACGGTTTGGGTAGCCCCTTCCATAGTTGTTTATTGGACGGTTTCTTTAGCCATTTCCAACAATTTCTTTGGCCATAGGTTTTGCTCGCATAAGAGCATCTTCAATAGTCATTGATCTCATTGATTCAAGGTGAGCGTCCAAATGTGGATTTAGTCCTTGGCAGAACCTTGCAATATATTGAGATGTTGTCATTGGGGATGCATATTTGCGTAGACTCACAAACTTGGAATAGTATCGTTCCAAGGTTTGGCTTAATTGTCGTAAGTTGTAGAATTCATTCATCTTGATTGATTCAAAAGATGGGGGAAGATAACGTCCTTTCACAGCTTCTTTAATCTCCTCCCAAGTTTGGGAAGCTTTTGTTACCCCTTTATCTCGGCAAAACTATTTCCACCAAAGCTTTTCTTCACCAGTAAGACGAAGATGAGCAGTCATGGACTAATTTGCAACAGTAGTTTCAGTGGCTAGGAAATAGTCATCCAAAGCCTTGATCCATGCTTTTGCATCTTGCTCCACCTTGGGTCATTCACCACTAAACCTAGGTGGTGGTGTCTGCTTGAGAAGAAACTTCTTCCCTTGGAATTCCTTGTATATTTCATCAATTTGCACTAGTTGGCGATTCTGATTATCTTTGTAACTTCTTTTTCGCAAAAGAGGTGATTTGGCCTTCATCTCTAGGAATCGATAAGACTTTGGGAGGTTGGGATACTCTGGAAGCTCATAAATTTTTGACTTTACACTCCCGGGTAAGGGTTATCCTATCGGGAGAAATAACATTTGTATATTGACCATTCACCCAACCATGTAGGGTCATTGGCTCCCCATTAATTGTCATAGTATCACTAACCCTATGTTCTTTGAATAAGAAACATTGAGCTAGTTTTAGTTTTTCAAGCCATTTCAACAACTTGAGATGGACTTTCACATCTCCGGATAGAGTACAGGTAAGGATCATCCCTTCCCCAGATTTGGGCTCCAGGTTTAGCCCTTTTGTAAGCTTAAGCAATTCCATAAACGAGTCTTCTCTAAGGTAGCCATTACGCTTTCTCTTAATTCCAACATGTTTGACTGGCACACAAGCAGTGGAGTACATGATCTCAAAAATAACTCGCATAAAGCATACTTCATCATTAGCTTGTCAAAGCAGCTCAACTATCATCATAAGCTCATAACTCATGCTCTTCAAAAATAATAATGAGACTATATATTTATGAAATGTACTTACAAAGATGTATTTGATCATACTATGATCTACCAATACATCATCTCATGGATCCTGTCCTCATGAAAAGTATCACAGACTATATTCTCATATCTTGGGGGATTCTCATGTACATGGCAAACGTCATAATGTGGTGGTTCCTGGGGATAACAAAAACATCCCATACAGAAATAAGGCTTTCTTGATACTACAACTCTCTCAGGTGGTACTATTTGTAACACTTTCCGATATACCCACAAGGTTTTAGATACAGGCTCATCCCCAATGTCTAATAACCATTCAACAAAGGCATTGAACAAAAGGTATGTCTTAAGTATCCTTAGTTGTTCAGCCCATCGAATCCTCCATATTTCGTAATGAAGAAGAATGTTATTCTCACAATATATCTCCATATGTGACCCATTCCTTGGCCATAAATCTTTCATGTACCATGAGTTAGGATAAGGTTGCAATACAATTGGAGGAATAAATATCATCTCCATTATCTCAAACATAACCTCACAGTATGAGAATTTATTCAACCCTAAGGCTACTTAATACATGATAAGAAAAATATCCCGCAAATGTGTAGCTTCCTCATCACTAAGTTCTTGATGAGCACAATGTGTATGCTAGTGTTAGTGCAAGATAATCAACAACAATTTTCTTTAAACAAGTGTGGTTATTTTTTAAAAATTTCCTTTTATACGTTAACTACTTAACCTTACACTAAAAGTTCTTTTGAAACCTAGGCTCTTTTGAAACCTAGGCTCTGATACCATGTGTGAGTTGCCTCCTCCAATAGACCTGGAGGAGTCCTCTAGTAGTTGACTGAAATTCATATTCATGCACATCACCACCCCATCTCTCCATGGAAAACCTTGGACTTAGTTGAACATGGGAATCTCAATTCTACTTTACAGGGGAAGCATGGACAAGTCACCCCTAACAACAATCTAACACCCACCTAAGAAAGACCACTTTGTAATCAATCAAAGGTAGGAGTGAGGTTAACACCGTACTTGGTTCAAAGAGAGTGAGAGACGGGGGAGTGTAGCTCGATCCCCTTATCCATAAGGTAAAATCAAGTTCCTCGATGGATTTGCTTAGTTTTCTAATTAGAAAAGCATACTACCATGCTATTTGGACATATAAAATCAAGTTCCTTTGATTACTCCATTAGACTAGGTTTGTTAAACTCAACCTTTAGCACATAACAAACAATTCAAAAAATCAGATGCTTCATTTCATAATAATATCTCAAACCATCACTTGGCAGAGTGGTACAAAATCAGATGCTTCATTTCATAATAATATCTCAAACCATCACTTGGCAGAGTGGTACAAAATCAGATGCTTCATTTCATAATAATATCTTAAACCATCACTCGGCAGAGTGGTATAAAATCAACTTTCCGCATAAAGATGTCGTCCAACCTAGGATTGGACCTTCCAATCCCTCGGGATTGTGCTCTATGTGATCGCACTCCATCCGTGGTCAACAGGGAAATTTACTGGCTCAGAAACCCTTCTAAGCTTCCTTGAGCCTCAGGAATCGTCCTATATAACAGGGGCACGTACCACTCGGCAACAATTTGCCCTCTCAGGTGCTTGAGTAATCAAATAAAAAACACCTACCTCCCTCGAGAGCGTAGGACCCCCACCCGCAGGTGAGTTTTTCCACACTCCGCAGAGTTTAAGGGAGCATTGGGTTGGGGACCCCAATGTCCCAAACCACCACAATCCACAATTCATTTGGCTGTGCAAGCACAAAATCATAAGAGCCATAATTAATCATTCACAAATCCAAAACCAGTCATAACCATAAGACATTTTAACACAGTTGTCAATGCGATGCATAGAATATATCCTCTTCATCAATTTTTGTGTTCCTTTCTAAAAACACTTGATAATACTAACATGCTTTTACAAGTTTAAGTAAGTTCTAACTAATCGTGATCCATATCTTAGGTACTAACTTGATTATCTCCGTTTGGCCATCCATCTTGACTACGGTTTAAAGCCGCAACCTCAATTTGTTGTGGGATGGATGGTTCTTCGGTTTGAATGGGTTCGAGGTTAACTTCTGCTTGTGCTTTAGCATCATGTTGAGTTTCATCAACAATAGTGGCGATCACTTCCTCGTGTTGGGGAGGTCTCTAAGGGTGACCTCGCTCAGCATCTCGACGTCTCTTGGGAGCCATGGAAGAAGCTTGATGGATTCAGGCAGTGCTTCCACGTAGGGGTGGAGAGAGAGAGAGAGAGAGAGAGAGAGGCTCAGTTGATTGCAGCAGAGCTTCGTCGCGTCAATAGCAGTAGAGAGACATCTGCATGGGTCGTTCTGTGTCTGTGTGTGTTTTGACATGACATTCTACCCTAGTTTATATAGTAATCAGGGGGGGAGAGGCAAAGAGAGGGTGCTTGCTTTTTGGCGTTTCTGATGATATCATTGACGACAAAGATTTCATTTTTTTTTCTGCCTTACAACTTGTTTGGACCATAACTTCATCATATAAACTCCAAATATAGTCGTTCGAGTACTTAAAACGATTGGAACACATCTGGTTCACAAGCTAGCGTAGAGAAAATTACAAAAATCTATCAAAAATAGGCGAAAATAATAATTTTTGTAAATCTCATTATTTTTATCAATCTTTTGTCTTGGATGACTTATTCCTTTCAAAATAAGTCATAGTATATATTTGGATTTATCTAAAGTGAAATTTAAGCCATCTAAACATGATACTAGAGATTTTAGACTATTCTAGTAAACCAATCCTGCTTCCTGTAAATCATGTAGAGATTCTACAATTTTTTTCCATGTGTGGATGTGCAACATAAATCAAATTTCTTTGGAATGTATACGCACATTGTTTATTAAAATAAAATAAGTAATGGGGATATTACACTTTTCCCTGTGAATGCATCTTTGCTTCACTAAAACGAGAATCTAGTGTCATAATCCTATTTTTCTCTTTGAATTGGGCACATTTTTCTTTTATAGTCATCTGTTTTGATTCCTAGTTCATTCGTCATTAATTTTTGAAGGATTTTACATGTTTTGGATATATTTCCATGTGAACGTATCTTTTTTGTATTAGAACTATAATTTGACTTTACAACCCTATCTATATTCTCTGACCACACACTTTCTCATTTTATTACCCATCATTCCAATGCATGAACTAATCATTACTAATTTTTGTGCATTTGTGGATATTTTTAATTGCGTTTTGGCCATTTTTCCATGCAAATGTTCCTTATTTTCATTGGAATTGTGTTTTGACTCAACAATTCTCTATGGCTTGTCAAATCAAGAATTTTACCTTTCACTATACTCCATTCCAACATTTGGAGTTTTAGTTATTAATTTTTTATTGTTTTTTTAATATATGTTTTTTAATGTAATTGTAGCCCTGTCATTATGGTTACGAGAAGCCAAATAATTGAAGCAAATGATTTTACAATCAGGACAACCAGATGAGGAGCGATTATTAGCTTTACCAAGTTTGGAAGCAATGCAAAAGCATCATAAAGCTTAGCATGATCAAAATATCAAAGTTTGAGAGTTTAAAGAGAATGATTTAGTTTTACTTTATGATAGTCGATATTACAAATTCCTTGAGAAGCTTTAAATTTGCTAGTTATGACCTTTTAAGGTTATTAAAGTATATGATAATGGTTCTCTAGATATATAAGATTCTAATGCTGAAAATGAGATATTTAGGGTTAATGGCCTACACATTGACTTAGTGTAGCAAGATATAGTTAGGTAAGTGGTTAGAATAACCTGTCACTAATCTAAATTTGGATTTGTTTTCTTTTGGGGGAAGGGGGGTTTATGGGATGCAAGAATGGCTATTCTATGGATGTATGTACTTTACCCTCATCTTGATGCTGATAGTTTTGATCCTATTTATGCCAAGCCTTATAGCATTCCATATTTTTATATGCATGACATGTTCTTATATGCATTGAGGGGAGAGGCCTATTGTGGTTCTCTTTTGTAATTTATTTTTTTTGTGGTAGTATCATCCACCATTTGATTATAGACCATGTCAATGGCATCTTTATGTGCATGCCCACCTCCTGTGTTGGCAATGTTGCACTTATTTTAGACGTTGTGATACCACTGTCATTGCAAGATGCTATTAGTTATACTTATCAATGCCATCATTATGATAGTGTATTCTCATTTGAGCATGGCATTGCCTAATATAGGGTGGGTGGGGAGCATTAACAATATTAGGTTGCTATTTACAATCTTACTCCATTATATCCTGATCTTGAAGTAAATCTTAGTTGACCGTGTTGCGATTATATCTATTGATATATGGATGCGACCAAGGGATTATCTTTAGGATGTTTACAAGTGCCACCTATGCCCTAATGATGTAACCACAACTTTGCTCCATGATATGGTGGAGGTTTTCAGTGATGCATCTGATAGTAGGCCTATGACCTCTTATGTGCCTATGTAGAGGCTATTCAAGAGTATCCTATAACTAGTAGTTTAGTTTATAGGTTTGACTTTGATAATGTAGATAATTTTGGACTGAGCTTATCATTTGTGTTAGAATATTTCAGATAGTATGTGGATTTTCATTTAGATATTTTGTTTTCTTAGATTATTTCATGTTCATTCTAATTTACTTTTTAAAAAGAACAAAGAAAACACAAAACAAAAAAAACAAAAAAAAACTTATCCATCAATATTTATTTATGTCCTTTCATGTTTTAGTTTCTCATGTATTTTAGCCTAGGTAAATTAGCTTTCACATAGTTAGGTAGTTAGTTGCATGTACGGTTAGGGTAATCCTTTCAGTGCTATGAGTTCATGCTACTTAAGTTTAATTAGGTGGATGGTTATATATGGGAGAATAGATACAAGGTGGAGATATATAATCCTATCATATAGTTAGTGTAATAGATTAGGGTAGAACGGCCGAATGAGATTGTGACATGAGCATATAAAATGATTTGGCACAGCGAACAGAATCTGAGAAAGAGATAGAGAGTACACAACAGATAAGAGGAGAATAAGTAAATTCTTTAACTCCAAACAACTGATACAAAGATGGCTCTGTCCACCCGTGCGCTTCCACTGTGTGAAGCTTAGATGGCGATCTAGACAGAAGATAGGTGAAGAGCTTAAGGCTAGCTGGAACAACAACTCTGACTGGGTGAAAGTTGAGTGATTGGCTATGAAGGGGTTTAGCTTTTATAGCCTGCGAAGGCCGTGAGATTGGCCTGACCAACCTACCATATAAGCCTCCACTAGTCGGCCAGGGAATATTCCTATTCCCTTTACCATCGGGCTGGGGGCGCTGCCCCCGGACCCCCACGAGGGGGGCCGCTAGCCCCCCTAGGACCCCCCCAGCAAGGGGCCACTTCCGCGGCCCCCGAACCCCACAATAGGGGTCCCTTTTAACTCCCTTACCCCGCAACTCGATGCAATGAGGGGAGTCTCAGTATTTATTAATCTAACTCATTAACGATGTAGTGGCAGTGTATGATTTATGTGCAAGTGTGGTTATCATTTTGATTTGAAAGCTAGTGCATGCTTATATTAACAATTCTTAGATTTGCAATATCCATGTACATATACAAGTTGTTTTATACCTAACCTGTATATACATATTCATTTGAAATGAAGGAAATGTACAAAAATATCAATTGATTGGAATAATTTAGAGTTTAAAATCATAAGCAATTATAGAAGAAACATAAAACAAAAACAAAAACTAAACAAAAGAAACATAAAATATTTGGTATATATAAGGGTCCACCCACATGGGATGGGGTGTTAGCACTAGGAAGTGATCTTAGGGGACGGTGTGTGGGTGCATGGCTTGGTGAATTTCATTGTATGTGGTGATTGATTAGAAATCCAATAGAGTTTGGACCTGTAACTTTGTTTCTTTCTTAGCCATGCATGATAGTTGAGTAATGAGATTCTCTCACACATTTTGACTAAGGGTAGTGTGGATGAGAGATGCTGAGCTAGTGGGTATCTTTGTCTTTTCATTTTCCTAGGCAAGGTGATTGCTATTATATACTATATTAGATTCCTCAAGTAAAATTAATGAGCTGAAATGTATGGAAGTTAAATTTAGTAATGATGAATTCCTAGCCTTCTAGGCATTCCTATAAGTCAAGAGACTCAAGATTAAATAAAAATTTATTAAAATTCAAAAGGTATATCTATTTATTCTTCTAGAAAGAAATAAAAAAAGAAAAAACATAAATACTAAAGGGAAACAAAAGAAAAGGAAAAACAAAACCCAAAAGAAGATAACCATCACCTTTGAGGTCTTGATAGGCTCTAGGGATTTCCTTTATGGGTACCTTGTATTGAATGCCTTGCATCTCTTTGGGGTGGGACCTTTTGGGGAGGAGTATATATATGTATATATATACTTTTTTGAGTAAAAATATATGAAATCAAATCTTCAAAGAAAAAAATAAGGAAGGAAAGATGGAAGTTAAGAACCATTGACTAATTGTTCTAGTGGAACATGGAGGGTTAACAGTTAAATCATAGGAGTCCTATTTGGTATTGCACTAGCTAGCCTCTTGAAAAGGTTCATTCATAGGCATTGTAATTATTAGTGATGCTATTTCAGAAGCAATGTTTCTAGTAGGAAAGTAGTGTGGCATTTTGTTGCCTTGAGAGATTATTGTTGCTAGCAGCTTTAGCATGCTTCCTAGTTGATATGCTCCATGCATTGGATGCAACTATGTTATGCACTCTAGTGGGAAAAGTGAGTAAGGGGAATTCTAGCTTTCACAAGTTTTTACAAAAATTAACTGAAACATTTGTCTTTCTTTATTTATAATTAGAAAAACATTAAGTATTTTTCTACCTTTTTAGTGTTTATTAAGATTCATTGTATTCTTGTGCAAATCTTGCCAAGATGGTCACAAGAACACTTCACAATTAAGTGGGGGAGAGTAGATTTTTCTATTTGAAGTTCTGTAGTAGTACTTGTGATAGTTATGTTCGTGATGCTAAATGCTGAAGACGTTTGTGTGGTAGCTATGATCGTGAGGACACTTCACATTTAAGTGGGGGGAGGAATGACAATTCCTAAGATTAGGCCCAATATTGCAACAATTCTCAACAAAATTATATACATTTGATACATTTTTACCCCATTTGCAAATTGATTTAATGCAAATACAGTTGTAGTTTAGTTTTGGCAAGGAAAGAAGGATGGTGGGATGATCCTAATGTTATAGGTAGATTCAAAGCTACAAACTTAGGGGTGTTAGAGATGGTATTTTTCCTCTGAGTCATTTTATGCATGCCACAAATTACTAATATTGTATGAAGGACAATTGGGTAGATTGGCAATTAGATTTTTTCTTTCCTCACTTGATGAGCATAACATGTTGCAAGGTAATTGTGATAGATAATAATAACAATAGCTTGAATCTTATGCATCATACTTGAGAAAATCTTAAAGACGATGGAAAATTGTAGAATATAGGGAGGTGGATTTCTACAAGGTAGCTATAAATTAGACATTTCGAAAGGGATTGTAAGGTTAAAAGGGTAGAGTTTTAGATGGAAAAACTAAAATGAAATTGTAAAAAAGAAAAAAGTCATCAATGAGAGGGGGCGTGTTGAGTGAGAGAGAATGTGAGAATCTTAGGGGCATGATCAAGAGAGGAGGGGGTGCCATCAGGAAGCTGTGAAGGGAGATGGAGGAGAAGGAGAACCATTGTGCCTAACAAAGAGGAATGAGAAATAACTTCTTCATCATCAACATTGATCTTTTGATCAACGGCTTCAAGACAATCATCACCTTCATCATCCTATCTTGATGATCATCTCTAATCAATGTGATGCTACTAAGACCATTCCACGATCACTATCTCATGTAAGAATTCCATTTTTCCTCTTCTTGATCAAAGTGACAACATCTTGGAAAGCTTAAGACAACATTTGATTAAAAGAAAAGCCTTTCAAGTTAGTTATTCATACATTGTAAAGTTAAAAGTACTCTCGTGGGTTTGAGAGTCAAGGGTGTGAGTGAGGTCAAAAGGAATTATTGAGAAAGAGGCTATGTGAAAATTTTGTAGATTAATTTCCCTGCTGGACTACTAGACGTGAGCTCCAAAGATGCAAATACAAACCTGCTACATTCCCAAGTAAGTGCATCATTTATTTATTTATTAATAACATGAAAAGTTTTTAATTTACTATGTTCAATATTTTTTGTTTAGGCATAGAAACCTAATTGTGCATTCAAAAAATTCAATATGAGTTTTAGACCTTGTTTGATTTTTTTTTTAAATTAAAAAAAAACGAGGAAAATACATTATACTAATCATAAATAAGCATTTGAATAATCATAGAAAATTACATAATAGATACTAGTCAAATTTGATATTTTTTAATGTTTATAATATTGAAATATATATTTTTAATATTTTTAAAATTAAATTAAATTTTTATTTAAAAATTAGAAAACTTAGTTTTAAAACTAAAAATTACACTCTTTACTATACACAAATAATGAAAATGGCTTAAAATCTATTGAAATTTGTGAATATGGAAAGAAATATGGTTTTAATTTCATGTGATTTTATTAGATTTTTATAAGATAATGAATAATTAAAATCAAAATTTTAAGTCAAATCATGCATTTAAGTTGTCAAAGCAACAAGATGTATGTATTTCTTTACCATGTTATATTGTATTCACATTGAAACTACAGGGTTGGCAAAGTTTGGAATGGAACATAAACTTTAATAAAATATTCTATTCATAAATAAATAAAGAAAAATACTCTAACTATTTAAGACATTTCATGTGGTTAATTGGAATCCATTTGTAAAATATATAAAATTAGTGGCATGAGGGCAAGCCTTAGCACTGACAAAGAAGTACTAAAATTTGATTCATTTTAATTGCTAATATTATAATAAGAAGGAAAGGGGGGCCAATAGAATAACTTAGTGATTAGGAGGAGAACTTTGGGTTTAAAAATGAACTCTCTATGTGAATGTGTAAAATAAATTAATTGTTTAAACATGTAAAGTGCAATGACGCATCGTATGTTATGGAGAAGGAAAACATTTTGAAAGAAAAATAGGACTTATGGATTTTATGAATGTTAGGCTGATCTCTTTGAATGCTCTATTTTTCAAGAAAGGAAATAAGTTATAAAGTGGAGAATGAAATTTAAAAATTAATTTAAAGAAATGAATTTCTCAATTGAATAAATCTAGACATTGAAATAATTTTCCTCCAAGTCAAAAGAATAAAATTCCTGGATACATCATTGTAATGTAATAGGAGAAAATTATGAGGAGCTGCCCTTGAAACATGGGGGGAAGTTATAGTTAACTTAGGATTAGAAATCCAGTACCTACCTATAGATTCAACTATGAGTGCAAAGTGACATTAATGGAAATTGAGTAAGTTTATTTAGTTTTTAGATATTCTATGATGTTAGATGGACTACCATGGTAATTGATACCAAAAGCTTGGAAGGATAGTTAGAACTAGCAATATTAGTAAGTGATTCCATTTATTGAGTGCAACAATTCTTAGGAGTTGGCTTGGAAACCTAGCTAAAAGTGGCTTGGTCTTTGGGCTGGTCTTTGGGCAATCATATGCAAACATATGTGCACCTTGAAACCATGTAGTCAAGTACACAAAATAAAAGATCAGTCATATCATAATCTTGATCACACTAAGCAAGACCAAATATAAACAATAAGAACTACACAATAGGACCACAACTGATAAATAGAATAGACAAGGACTAATAAGACAAATTTTGACCAATAACTCCATTTCCATAAGGGCAATTCGTCAATCTATGGTTTGGTGTAGTGACTAGGTGACTATTAATTAGATTCCTTTTACGAGTTTAAAAATTAGATGTTGTTAGCTTTAGTTTACCCATTAATGCACCGTGATTTGAATTTCATAACCCAACCAGACTCAGACTTAACAAGGGTCTCTAAAATACAATTCATTTTTAAAATTACATGATCTTTATTACAAAAGTTTGTCCACTACCACCTAAATGCTATTCCAATCCTTTTTGGTAATAGGTAGATCAATAATGAGATTCATGGTAATATGTGTCCATTTGGCTTTTGGAATAGGCAATAGCTGCAATAATCCACTTGTGGCTTATGGGTACTATCCTTACTCTCTTGAGAAGGCATACACTTCATGACATAGTCCTTACATCTTTCCATAATTGTTTCTAGTGAAAGACCTTATTGATCTTATCATAGGTATTAAACACTCCAACATGTCTAGCTATGGGCAATGAATGTGATGCTAGGAGGCATATTCCACTGTAGATTCCATGAGGTTTTGCGGTGGATTTCGTAAAATTTTATTATTACCGGGGCTCATACACAAAGTGGATTCTTTGTGTGAGAAGTCGATGGGGATGCCTATCCTTTTCGGGTGTTTTGTTAATTTAATGTGTAAGTGGGTGATTCCATAGCGGGTGATTTCACAAAATACATATTTAAATTAATAAAAATTTATGAGTTTAGAGTGCGCACTCGTAATAAATTAAGGTTAGGATTGATTTCTAACCAATTTATTTTTGTAGCTGAAGACTGCTAGGTATTCACTTTTGTCTGTTTAATTGTATTATTTTTCTAACAATTGTGAATGCTTCAGTTGATGTGTAGAGCAAGGAGCGGTGGCATTGGGAAGCATTGGAGGATAGCATGCATTCAAATTATCATCAATTTTTGATGGGCGCGTATCTTAGATATGGCATCCATATTTTTTCGCGCTTATTTACTAAAGCGCTTGATATTTATTTATTATTTGTGTATGCCCATGGGCGCACGATTTAAATATTTGTATTGGACATTGTATTTGGGTACCGCCTGACTTCTAGGGCACCCAATAGCTTTACTTCTTTAGTGGCACAAAAGCAAACACAAAAGCTAAAGCGTCCTATTTTGTAAATTGAGCTATTATTTGAGCTTGAAGATCAATAATATATAAAATACATTCTTAGTGGAGCGCTCACACAAGGCATGGGGGGAGATTGCACCCAATTGGTCTTTTGTTCATGTCGTGCAAGCTTTCTTCATTGGTTTTGTGTAAAAAGTAGAGTTCTTTTGTCCTTGGGGACCTTCTTACGCTCATTACACGTGCATACGGCATCCGATCTGTGCACCAATGGTATCAGAGCGAAGCTGAGATTGAGAGCTTCTAATCGCTTACCATCTTGCGCGAATGCAAAGCTCCTGGAATGATCGAGCTCTTCAGTCAGTCTCGTGGTGAATGGTCGATACCAGCGTGTTCCTGGCAGTCAAGAACCCCCTTCTGTACCCTCTGATCGCGAAGGACCTCTCTTGATAGGCGAAGGACCGGTGATAAAGCTTCTACATCAAGTCGTTTTGTTTGAGAAGTTACAGAGAAGAAAGAAGAGGAGTTTATAAACATCAAAGTTTTAAGCTTAAGGCTTAAGCTTTAAAAGCTTAAAGCCTTCAAATCGTCGACTTGCTGCCGCAGTATGCCATCGTCAGAATCAACGGCGTGAAAAATGCCCCCCCTCAAAAAACGAAATGGCGATACATAAGCTTCATAAATCTTAAGTCCATTAAGCTTAAAAAGATTAATCACCTAAATCACATTAAGCTTTAAACTTCCTCAACCAACAAAACTTACTTTCCTAGCGGCCGTTCATACTGCTTGTAAGGTGAACTGGTTTTGGAGCTCCAAGAAGTCCATGTTCACACTTACAGACTTGCTGAACCAGTTTCAGCAAAAACAGAAGTTCACACATAGACTATACGTAGTTTATACACAGTCTATATGTAACACTATTCTCTTGGAAGATGGTTGTGACAACGAATTCCGCAATCGTAAAGGAGAGATACTGTAAAAGCCAAATAAAAATATACAAGCCTTGTAAACCCGCCTTTGAGCTATGCTCATCCTGCTAACAAGATTTCGAGTGTGTGAGGTCTTTTGGAATTTTGCAGGATGACTGAACAAAACATGGACGATCTTATGAGATTTACCTGAACCAAAAATGGAGCAAAAGTTGGATTTGATTATGATGCAGCTTCAAGAAGAACGAAGAGTACGACAAGCTTTGCAAGTTCAATTGGCCAATCTGCAATGATCTACCACCGACCAAGATGGATCGCAACCCGAAGATCTTATACGACGTACCATCAATGCAACACTTGAAGCCCAATCCATTCGCAAAGAAACAAAGATAAGTAAAAGAAACTTCAAATTTCATACTTTCAATGGATTACGTGATGGAAAGACTGTTCTTGCTTTTATCAGTCAATTTGATGATTACTTCCATGAAGAAACATATGCTGAGAAAGACAAAATTAAATGTGTCACTAACCATTTAGTTGGCCGAGCATCCTTATGGTGGACTGTGGTCCACAAGAGCATTGCTTATCCCACTACTTGGGAAACTTTCCAAAAGAAATTTTTGCAGAATTTCCTTCCTCCCCAATTCCATGAAAAAGCCATCAAGCAATCGGATCTTCTACAACAAAGGGATCGTGAACCTATTTCCCAATACACTGAATGTTTTTGGAATGCCCTATTGCAACTACGTATGCTCGAAGATGTACCTGAAGCAACTCATAAACGCAAGTTTATGTCTGGCCTACTTGGACATTTCTATGCAAAAGTCAATATGTTCAAGCCAACAACCCTTGAAGATGAAATTTCCTTGGCCCATGACACTGAAGACAAAATTCACGGATGAGACAAGCGACCACAACAATTCCCAACTAATGGTAACTTTGGTTCCAAACAATTCAATTCAAATTTTTGAAGATTCAATCAAAGTCGTTTCCTTCCATCTTCATTTGTAAATCTTGGACACGACTACCTCCTTTGCCATCAAACACAAATCCAAACCCTAAGCCATCTCCACAATCAAATCCCAACATTTCTAAACTTTCTGCCATTACTAATAATGTATCCAAAGCCAAACCCATAGTTTGTTACAAATGCCATTAACCTGAACATCTAGCAACAAATTGTCAATCCAAAAAGCCATCCGTCCATATCAATTATCTGGGAGCAATAGAAGATGAAGAAAGTGAGGAGATGTCAGACTTTACGGAAGACAATGACGACATTTGTACTACTTCGGATACTTTTCCAAGTATGCCAACTCTCCATTCTTTATTAACAATGAAATGTTTTGTGCGTGGTAAAGAAAAGACTATTTTACATGATGATAGCAGCACACATGACTTTATTTCTACAAAATTAGTTAAAGAATTGAATTTACAAACTGTTTCTACACATTATCGCATCAAGGTTGCATTCCTAGGTACGAGATATAATGGAACACAAGAGGTGCATAATTTATAAATTAAAATTGGTGATTATACTGAACGAAGAAATTTCCTAGTTGTACCTTTGCAGTCTAGTGACATTATCTTAGGAATGCCTTGGCGTCATCAATACAATCCTGATATAGATTATTCTACACATTCAGTTAAAATTTATTTTCAAGGAAAACAAATCACACTGCATGGTATTCATGCTTCCAATAATTTTCCACTGCTTACTCATACTCAGGCTAAACGTGCATTATGTAAAATTAGCAAATCCTATTTAATATGGGTGAATGAAATTCAAGCTAAAGAAAAACAGATGCATCCTAGGCATACACGATTTCTTGCCCAATTTCAAGATTGTTTTGCTGCTGATTTACCACCTGGATTACCACCTTCACGTCCTGAAGATCATAAGATAGATTTAATTCCTAGAACACAACCACCATGTAAAGCACCATATAGACATAACCAAATTGAACAGAAAGAAATCCAAAATCAAATAGAAGAATTGCTTAACAGAGGATTAAATAGACCTAGTAGTTCTCCATTTGGTGCACGTGTCTTATTAGTGAAAAAGAAAAATAATACCTATCGCATGTGCATTGATTATCGTGCCCTAAATAAAATTACTGTTAAGAATAGATATCTGATTCCTAGGGTAGATGATCTTATGGATAAGCTACAAGGATTTGCCATATTCAGTAAGATAGATCTTAAATCTGGATATCATCAAGTAAGATTGGACAAATATGATATATTCAAAACTGCATTTAGAACACAATTTGGACACTATGAATTTCTAGTTATGCCTTTCGATTTAACTAATGCACCAGCCACATTCAGTCATATGATGAATCACATATTTCTGAAACATCAGTATTGTGTCATTGTTTTCTTTGATGACATATTAGTTTTCAGTAAAAATGAGAATGAGCATTATGAACATTTGTCTTTAGTTTTTAAGTTATTAAAAGATAATCAATTATATGCTAATCCGGAAAAGAGTGAATTCTTCCAAACAAAAATTGAATATCTAGGACATATTATTTCATCAGAAGGTATTAAAGTCGACCCTAAAAAGATAGAAGCAATTCTAAATTGGCCCATACCCAAAAATGTGCATGAATTACGTTCTTTTCTAGGCCTTGCTAGCTTTTACAGAAAATTTGTGAGAAATTTCTCATTACTTGCGTTACCTTTGACAAAACTCTTAAAGAAGGGTATTGTGTATAATTGGTTTGACAATCAACAAAAGTCCTTTGATTTGCTGAAACATGCTTTAACGCATGCTCCTGTATTACAATTACCTGACTTCAATAGACCATTCTTCTTAGTAGTTACTGATGCTAGTGGATTTGGAATAGGAGCAGTCCTTATGCAAGATTCTCATCCCATAGCCTACTCTAGTTGCAAACTCAAACCATCTGAACTTAAATACTCTACCTATGACAAAGAATTGCTAGCTATAGTATAAACCTTACGTCAATGGAAATATTATTTAATGGGATCTGAATTTATGATCAAAACTGACCAACAAAGCAATAGACATCTTCTTAGTCAACCACAAATATCTGACCGACACATTAAATGGGCCGCTTTTATTCAAAGTTTTCATCCCATTATACAATATCAACCTGGAAAAGAGAATGTTGCTGCTGATGCATTGAGTAGAAGACCGATAATTCAAAATGTTTCTGTATCATTTGATTCCCTTATCCCTATGAAAGATACTTATCATCAAGATCCTACTTTTCAAGCTAATTGGAATAAAATAGTTGCAAATAATTGGATTCCTATTGATTCACTGTCTTATACTAATGGATTTATGTTTTATGAAAAAAGATTATGTGTGACTGTTCCATTTCGATCATTTGTTTTGCATGAAATTCATTGTCCCCCATATCAAGGTCATAGAGGAATTATATCTACTTTGCGTACATTGACTGAAGATTTTTATTGGCCACATATGGACACTGATGTATCTAACTTTGTATCTGAATGCTTAATTTGTCAACGAGTTAAAATACACCATGGTAAACAATATGGTTTACTAATGCCATTATCCATTCCATCATGACCATGGGAACAGATTTCAATGAATTTTATCACTGGTCTACCTAACACTAAAGCTAATCATGATATGATTTGGACTATTGTAGACAGGTTTAGCAAACAAGCATATTTCATTCCATGCAAGAAAACTTTAACTGCATCTCAAGTTGCTCAATTGTTTTTGAAAACTGTTTTCACTAATCATGGTTTACCAAAAGTCATTATTTCTTATCGTGATTCTAGATTCTGCAATAATTTTTGGATTACTTTGTTTGCTAACTTAGGAAGAAAGATTAAATTTTCATCTGCATTTCATCGTGAAACAAATGGTCAAACAGAAGCTACTAACAATACTATTTTAGATCTTTTGTATGCTTACACCATTTCAAAACCACACACATGGGATACATATCTACATTTACTTCAGTTTACATATAATAACACACCACATACAGCTACAAACAAAGCACCATTTGAAGTTATTTATGGATATCGATTGCACACCTGTTGCATCATTGTCAAAAAAAATTCAGACTGCTGATGATATTGCTAACATGCATGCTACTATTTTTGATGAAGTTAAAGATATAATTACCAAAGCCCAGCAATCATACACAAAACAAGCAAATAAGAAAAGACAGGCTATGAATTTTAAAGTTGATGATTATGTTTGGTTACGAATTGAAAAATGAAGATTACAAAGTGTAGATAAACACCCTGTTGTTAAATTAGCACCTAGATTTTATGGACCATTCAAGATCATACACAAAATCAATGACAATGAATTTAAACTAGAATTACCACAACATTGGAAAATCCACAACACCTTCCATATCAGTTTATTACGACCCTTTAGAGGCCAATTACCTGTACACCCTGTCTATGAAAATCCTCCTTTGCTAGATGGTGAAACTGAAATCCTTGAGCCTGAAACTATTATAGATACTGACTTTATGACCACTAGAACTGGCCGTAGATATTCTAGATATTTGGTCAAGTTTAAAAATCATCCTGTTGAAGAGGGCCAATGGATGCACGCTAGAGATCTAAATGCTTTCCCCACACTACTAGCTCCACATTGAGCTAATAGCAATTGAGGACAATTGCTATTCCACCTCGGGGGTATGATGCCAGGAGGCATATTCCACGGTAGATTCCGTGAGATTTTGCGGTGGATTTCATAAAATTTTATTATTACTGACGCTCATACACAAAGTGGATTCTTTGTGCGAAAAGTCGATGGGGACGCCTATCCTTTTCGAGCGTTTTGTTAATTTAATGTGTAAGTGGGTGATTCCATAGCGGGTGATTTTGCAAAATACATATTTAAATTAATAAACATTTATGAGTTTAGAGTGCGCACTCGTAATAAATTAAGGTTAGGATTGATTTCTAACCAATTTATTTTTGTAGCTGAAGACTGCTAGGGCTTCAGTTGATGTGTAGAGCGAGGAGCGGTGGCATTGGGAAGCATTGGAGGATAGCGTGTATTCAAATTATCATCAATTTTTGATGGGCGCGTATCTTAGACATCGCGTCCATATTTTGTCGCGCTTATTTACTAAAGCGCTTGATATTTATTTATTATTTTTGTATGTGCATGGGCGCACGATTTAAATATTTGTATTGGACATTGTATTTGGGTACCGCCTGACTTCTAGGGTGCCCAATAGCTTTACTTCTTTAGTGGCACAAAAGCAAACACAAAAGCTAAAGTGTGCTATTTTGTAAATTGGGCTATTATTTGAGCTTGAAGATGAATAATATATAAAATACATGCTTAGTGGAGCGCTCACACAAGGCATGGGGGGAGATTGCACCCAATTGGTCTTTTGTTCATGTCGTGTAAGCTTTCTTCATTGGTTTTTGTGTAAAAAGTAGAGTTCTTTTGTTCTTGGGGACCTTCTGACACTCACTACGTGCGGATACGGCATCCGATCTGTGCACCAGAACATAACTGCTCAATAATTTTCAACCCTTGAAAGAAGAAGTAGAGGGAATAACAATCTTGTCATTAAGCCAAATAAGGCTATTTTTGAGCTAATAATGTTAGTTTTTATCCATAAGAACTTGCTATAATTTTTGAAGTTCATAGCTGAGCTCATCATCCAAAAGATAGGCTTCTTGTAACTCCTCAATCCAATCACTATGTAACTAAGTTATAGCTAAAACCCGACATGCCCACATTCTAGATAGAGAATTAGCTACAATAATGGTGCCATTTCTTAATTGCATGGAGAATAGCCAACATCTCTTGGTCAAATACATTCATAGCTATCTCTTTATTTGCAAGCTTGTGACTTTCAATTGAAATACCTCCATGCTCCTATAGCAAAACAATCCCCTATGCCACGACCATTGGCATCATAGTGTATGATAAACTCTCTAGAGAAATCCATGTATACTTAATGAATTTGTGATGATAAAATGACGATAGACAAAGAAACCCTCTAAGTGAAGTAGTGGTGGTAGATGTGGCCAATCTCTGACATGCTATACCTTCTTAGGGCCAAATTGTGTCCCTTTTTCACTAACAATATAATCCAAGTACTCCACTTCAGTCTACATAGAAGAGCAGTTCTTCTCCTTAGCAAAGAGTTTCTGATGCCTCAACACATCAAAGGCCTTCCTCGTATGTGATAAATGGTTATGTAGAGTATTTTTGTAAATCAATATATCATCAAATTATACTAGAACAAACTAGAAGAGGAAGGTCTAAAAATCTTATTAATCAAACTCTAGAAGGTATCTAGAGCATTAGTAATCCCAAATAGCATCACTAGGAAATGATATGGCCCATGATCAATCCTAAAGGCATTTTTACCTTCATCACCCTCTTGCATACGGATTTGATGATATCCACGGACCTCAAATCATTCTTGATAAAGAATATAGCCCCCATGATCTCATCAAGAAATCATCAGCTCTAGGAATCGAATACTTGTTCTTCGTTGTTATCTTGTTTAGATCCTTGTAGTCAATATACATCCTGAACGATCCATCTTTCTTCTTCATTAATAATACCAGAGCACAAGTGAAGAACTAAGCTCAATAAAGCCCATTTACAAAAGATATTTGATTTACTTAGCTACTTCATCATGCTCACATTTTGAAAATATGTAGGGTGGCTTATTGAGTGGCTTTGGATGAGGCTCCAAATTGATAAAGTGATCCATTGGTCTCTTAGGAGGTAATGATGTACTTCAAACAAGTCCCTAAACTCCTCAAATAGAGCTTTCAAAGTTAGATAATCTACTGAATTCTTGGATTGATCTTCTATCTCTTTATTTAGGTGTAAAACAAAAATTGGTAAGCTCTTCTTGTACTCCTCCTTGAGTTGTTTAATGGTGATAAGCTGAAAATCAAATTTACTAGGGACTCATTGTAGATAGATAGGCTGCCCATCAATGCAAAACTCCATGTACAATTGTGAGAAATCCATCATTATTTTCTTAAAGTCATCAACCAATGACAACTAAGCACAATATCAATGGTTACCATTTCCAAAGTAATTAGGTTCACCTATACCTCATAATTTTCAGCTAGCCTATGGAAAAATTTGAGTATTGGTTTTCTCTTTATCATTAGCTACTTATACTCTTATGGGTTGCTATAAATGAGGGAGTGGAAAAACAATGTAACATGTCCATAATCAACTTATTCACAAAACTATATATACTAGCACTATTTATCAAGATAAATATATTATTTTCATGAATGGTATCCATACAAAGTGTATTAGGGCTCTTTGAATTTATGCAAGCATCCATGGAAATAAAACAAAGGGTAGTGGTAACAAGAGATAAATTTGTCCCACCACGATCAAAAGTAATATGCCAATCAAGGATAAATGGAAATCCATTTGCAACCTTATAAGACTCATCAGGATCAAGATTCTCATCTTTCTCTTCAAATTTAGCTTGTGCACTCACAATTGGTTCATCAATAACCTCATCATCTATATCCTCAAGAACTATCATATTGTAATTCTTATAGCCTTGGCATTCTTGAAAGTGCACTTAGATGCATAATTAGTTGTATACTTCTCACCACATTTGAAACATAGACCCTTTTCTTTTCTTTCCTTGAAAAGATCGATAGGTATGAACTTGCCATTTTTTGTTAATTATTTCGAGGTCTATTGTCACCTTACTTAGGCTCTACTTTATGGTTGATTCCTTCTTTTAAAACACTTCATTGTCTTGAAGTATTGAAATAGGGTATGTAGGGACTTTGGAATTGCTAAATGAAGTATTTGATTCTCCATATTTTCCACCAAAGTTACCCTGTTTAGCAACAACCCTTTGCTATCCAAAGAAGCCTGCATAGGAATGTCCCTCCTATACTTACAAGCATATGTCTCTGCTAGCTTAATGGAATAGAATAGTGTGGTGGGTGTTTACCCCAGCACAGAGGAACGAAAAATGGAGCTGAAGTGTGGGAAAAATGGAAGAAGGAGATAACCAAGAAGGCACAGGACAAAGGAAGGAAAAGGCATCCTGGATGGAGGTCAGACCCTGAAAATTTGAATGACGGTGTTGCCTCGAGAAAAGAAAAGAGTAAAAGCGTGCCATTAAATATGAAGGCACTCTCAAATCCTTGTAAAAAGAGCGTCGGGCTCACTCCTGTGCAAATTGTATGCATTAGTGGGAATGGGATAAGTTTGAACGGTGGGAAATAGGAAAAGAGAGCCTAGGCTAATGGCCGACCATGTAAAAAGTGGGGATGACCGCCCAAAAAGTAGGGCATGTATATAAAGTTCAAAAGTGAATGAGAAGTTCATTCTTGGATGTGGCCAAAGCTTCTTCTTCTTCTTCTCTTGTTTCTTGCCTTCTTGCTTGTGCTTGAGTGAGGGATTGAGGGAGTGTGAGGGAGCGAGGGAGTGAGTGTGTGAGAGTGAGGGATTGTGGAGAAGAAGCTTCCCATCTTCTCTCTTCATCTTCTCTTCTCTTCTCTTCTCTTCTCTTGCACGGCTATGGAGGATGGAGCTTGACGGAGGGGGCTTGAGCTTGCCACAAGGATCGTGGAGGTATCGAAGTGCAAGAGAGAGGAGGGAACTCAATCGAGCATCAAGGTAAGCTCACTACACCCGTAAGGTAGGCATTGTGCATCTGCTGTGTGAGAGGTAGCCATGGCCACTCGGCTTGAAACGCTTGATCAATAAGCGGTCCGTAGGTCTCGGGGTAGAGCTCCGTAGCTCCCCTACATTTTGGTTCCATTGCTGGACCGACAGAATCGAGCCTTGAGCGCCATGTGCATCGAATCGAGCATAACAGAAGGGTTTACAGCCTGAACCGGTGCTCGAGATAGTTAGGAGATTTAGGAGGTTTTAATCCCTGGAGCAAGTAAGTATTTTGATTTGTTGTTGAATATTAGAGTAGGATCATCCATCTCTATCTTTGTTTTTGATTTCTGTTGCATTAGGTTAAGTTTAGGATAGGAAAAAGAAGGAAACATAAGGGTTTTGCTATTGTTGGAGATAGGGAAGCAAGGGCACAGATTCAGACATTTGGCTGAAGAGTGTGCGAGATTAATTTTTGAGTCTACAGCAGGCTAGGATGGGGTAATAAGGGGCCCAGGGAACCAGGGAATACCACATTTGACATTCTGCCTTCGGAGAAGAGAGTGAGCTTGAGAGCGAGGGAGAGAGCAAGAGAGAGAGAGCTGCGGGAGAATCGTGAAGTGCTGATCGATTCGAGCTCCACATCATTTCTAGGTATGCTAGGCGGTTCCCTCTGTTGCTTTGCATCTATTTGGAAGGCACGACATGATTCGGTGGAGTAGACGTTGACCTTGAGGCATCGTGCGCAAATCGTGGGCCATCGTCCACGTCGAGAAAGCATTGCTTCAACAATAGGTTTCTCATGTCAAGAATGTAATGGATTTGCAAGTTTCTCATTGTTCAGAGGTTATTGATGTTCTTGAGAAAGTTGTTTTGCTCAAAGATAATGAAATTGCTAACTTGCATACTCAGTTGGCTTATTCCCATATTTTGAGTCAAGATGTTCTTCTTGAGGATCTGTATGCACAAATAGTTAATATGATTGATGAAGTGGAACAAGATGAGGAAGACTTATGCATGCAAGCAAATATTTCTATAGTCCCTATCTTGGAGATAGATGTTGAGGGAATCATTCAAGAGAATCAGGGTTTTCCCATAATTGAAGGAAATGCAGATTTGGAACAACAAACTGTTCATTTTGCAATCCAAAATCTGTTAGGACAACAAGCAGGCAGTTTTCCTACATATTAGGAGCAGCATTCAGGTAGTTTTCTTGCAGATCTGGAACAACAGTCAGGCATTTTTCCTGAAGATTAGGAGCAACTTGAATTTTAGCACAATAACTTAATTCATGACTCAAGAACAGGTTATCGTGATAATGAACTCAACAAGAAACCTAAAAATAAGCATTCTATAGATTCTAAGCAGATGGATAACTCTGATATGTAGGAGGAGGAAGGACAGAAGGTTATTCTTCAAGTTGAGCAGAAGTATGAGCACACTATGAGAGGATTTTTAAGAGTAGTTGAATATGAAGTTCGGAAGGTTAACCTAAATGAGCAAGAAGAAGGCAAGCCTATTACATTGAGTATTTATGAGAAGGATTTTTTTCTCTAGGAGGGAAATTTACCCATAGTGCCAATGTTTGGAATGGATGTGGATATCATGATTCAAAGGTATCAGGAGCAGCCCAACATGGCTGAAAATGATGTTCCTACATAGCAAATTGCTCTTTCTACAATTTATGATGGTTTAGGACAACATCCTATGAAAACTTTTTGGTTGAGCAGGAGTTTTTTGAATTCCAGGGAATTTTAAGGACTGCATTGGATAGATTATTTCAAAATTTTGGATCTATACAACTTTATCCTGAGCAGCAAGCAAAATCTCCAAATCAGGATATGGAAGCATCTCAGTCTATAGTGAACAATGTAGATGTGAATGATCAGGTTGTTGATGTCTCAATTCAGTCTGATATTTCTAAAGTTTTTGAGTATTCTAATCAGTTTGGAGATGAGATTGAAGTGAGTAGAATCATGCAAGTACCTATAGTAGTTGATATCTATGTAGTTGATGCTATAGAATGAATGGTGGATATGGGTCATATTAATAGATTTTTTAGCATTGCTACGAGGATAGTGGATGAGTTAGATGACAGTTTTCAAAGTATATTGTGGTTTTCTTCATTGGGAAGTGTTGAAATCCTTTATGTACAAGATTTTCTTTCAAGTTTGTTGAAATTTTTAGGTTTACAGCAGATTTTGATTGTTCAGGTTTGTTAGTAATGGTAGAATTTCAATATGGATTGCAGCAACTTGAATCCTTGCAACTTGAATTTTTGCAACTTGAGTTCCTACACCAACAACCTAATTTCCTACAGCAAGAAATGGAATGGCACTAACCTAAAAAGCAGGTGCAACACAAAGTGTTCCAGCAAGTACAGCAGCAACCTGAAGATCAAGTTTTTCAGAAACTTGAAAATCGACTTGAGAGTCAGGAGAAGCAGATTGAAGCTCTGAATGAGTATGATGCAGATGCAGATGCAGTTCTATTTTGTTTTCTTTTGCATGTTTTCTTGGATTATCTTGCATATTTCTTTGGAGATGCAATTTCTTGTTTGAAATTCAAGTTGTATGGTGCATTTCCATACATGAATTATGATGCACATGCTTGAGTGTCACCGACATGTTTCTTGATTATTTTTTCTACTCTTCACCATTGGAGTAGTGATTTACTAATTTAGTCATGGTTCTATATCTTTATTCTCTATGATGTAGTATGATGTCATTGTACTTAATGAGTTCTCAGCCTTGGCATGTTTACTTAGCTGCTATTTTAAATTCACTGACACTTAGGGCCAATTATGCAACTGCATAAGAGGACTATGAGTATCCTAGAGGGGCTCTACTCATTGTAGCTCAGTGTGGCTTGTTAAGAGGTGCAAGTCCTCTTGTAGGGTATAATTTTGTTCTTTGAGTTAGTCTTCATCATAGTCAGTTGTTTAACTTTTCTATCATTAGTTACATGCTTGTGGGTTCGAGTCATGACTATCCTAGTCATCCACAAGGCTATGCCAGGTGTTAGGGCTCCGATTCCACCATATATTTGCTATTTTATGCCTTTGTATTTGTGTGCATGTACACTTGAAGATTCAGCATATGTAAAGTATCCTTTATCTTTCATATGATGTTTCACCTGAAAGTCAGGGCGCAGGTAAAAAACGTTAGGCAGTTGTGTCTTTTAAAACCTTGCATAGTGCAAAAATGTGGAGGTGTCAAGATATCACTAGATTCTTGTCGTTGAACAAATTCACAACCATTAAATACACATAATATCCTTGCAATGCCTTGTGGGCTAGCTTCCTCTCTTCTTCTAAGTCTGCGATGATAGCATCTATTGTCTGACCGCGGTGCTCATACCAGGCATGCACATCATAGTTGCTGACTAGTTGCTGAATGTCCTCTGGGAAGACACCTAAGTCAAGTTCCTCGTTAGACCTACGGTCTGGGATTTCCTCTGCCATAGTCAAGTTCTCGTGCTTCGCCAAGCTATCGATCAGGTTGAGTGGGTTTGTCATATCCCCTTCGCTTGTCCTGCTTGCTTAGTCCTCCTTGGTGTGTTGATGGTTTGTCTCTGTCTGTGGGTTCTCTCCTATTCGTGGGTTCTTTGAGTGGCTTATCTGAGTGAGTTGCTTGACTTATTAAATACAGTCCATAAGTTATCTCCACTCAATGTGTGTGTTCTTTTTGGTACACTTGTGTTCAATCAGACTTTCAGTTTTTCTTAAGTGCACTTCAAGTGCAGAAATTCAAGGTGAGTGCGGCAAACAGCCTCTAAGCATCTTATGCACCCTTGCTTCGTTTCGGGCATGATAGGCTTTGTCGATCAATTCTTTGGCCGTGTAGATGGGATTTAGGGCCTTTCGGTTACGTTGCCTTGCCGTTTTTGGGCTCAATCAGGGTTTTATGGCTCAGCGGGTCGCCTCTAGGTCTCTGGGTTTCTAGGTATCGGACAGCCTACTCAAACTGTTAAGCAACTATGCCTTACGATTTTGTCTACTCTGTGTGCCAGAATCAGGTTCTGAACGTCAGCAGAGCTTCGTCAGGAGAGCTTACAACAGGTTGCACTGCTGAGCTCCAGTTGGGTCAGGTCAAATTTCTAAGAAATTGGGGTAGACACACACTCGACCCAACTGGTCTGAATTGAAGGGGCTGAGTGAGTGATTTGGACGGGCTGAATCGCACTTGTCCAAGTGCAAAAGGTTTTTCATGGGCCGAGGTCCGAGTGGCGTAACTCGGATGGGCCAAGTCAAATGTTGGGCCAAGGGCCGAGTCGGGTCTTGGGCCGAGTGGACTTCGGGCCGAGTGTCGATTTGGTCAAAGGGCTGAGTGCCATTACTCAGACGGGCCGAATCAAATGTTGGGCCGAGGATCGATTAGGGTTTCTGGGTGAGGTCCGAATGGGCGGGTCTGAGGGTCGAGTCTAGGACTCAGCCTAACAAAGGCCATTCAGATGGGCTGAACGTGGCGCGACGAATGCCGCGCGATGATGATTTTGATCGAAACTCCTGAGTTAGGCACTCGTTCCAAGCACAAACTTCCAGATCCTGGCTAAGGCACCAAGGGAAGTGATTGGTATACCTGGGGTGAGCGGTAGGCTCTCTGATGACAATATCAAATCGAATCTTTGCGGGGGCTCTCTCTCTCTCTCTCTCTCTCTCTCACTGCAATGGTTGCAAATGAGCTCTCCCTTGGCCTCTTGGCTCTTAAACCCCTTCTCGGGCAGGGCTTTGATACTCCCAATCACTCACTTGTCGACATTAAGCATCCCAAGCAAGCTTTTTTCTATTTTTTGCATGATTGATGCCCTGTTTGCAACAGTAAACCCTACCCTTTCCCAGTTTGATTTCCTAATCCTATCCTATATTAAATGCAACGAGAATCAAAAGCAACAAACTAAAATGATTTCTCCCTGTTTTCCAATCATCAAACAAACTAACTAACCCAAAATACTTACCTGTTTCAAAGATCAAAACACCCAACCTTCCTACCTATCTCAAGCTCCGTTTCAGGGATGAATCCCTTACTTCGATGCTCGATATGGGGCTCGCAAGTGCTCAAGCTTGAATCCATTGGTCCCGGCAACAAAACCAAAATGTGGGAGCTCATGCTCAACTGCCAAGACCCACAGAACGCTTATTGCTTCAAGCATTCCAAGTGGGCTCTAATGGTTACCTCTCACATAGACAACGTGCCATCGATCCTACGAGTGTAGTGAGCTTACCTTAATGCCGCACCAATCTTCTCAAATCTTGACGTAGTGAGGGTTGAAATGATGAATGGGTTGCCTCTCACCCATCCAACCTCCAATCCTCACTAAGAGAACTAAAGAGGGGCACCACCTAGCCAAAGGGAGGATGGGCTAGGACATCCCTTTTCTCAAAGAGAATCAAAAGAGCCAAGACACAAATTTACAAGAGAGAATATATATACTAGACACCATATTAGAATATGAGAGAGAGATGAGAGGAGAGGGAGACAAGAGGAGAAGAGGTAGAGGAAGCTTTCCATTATACTACATGGAATGAGAAGATGATAAGAGAGGGAGATAAGAGGAGAAGAGGTAGAGGAAGCTTGCCATTATGGTACATAATAAAAAAACTCACTCATAGCTCACCTCAAAGAGATGGACTAGCATGAGGGTATTCTAGAGTGCTCTCATGTGCTTGTCATTGTCATTCTCCCCCCTTTTCCATTCTCCATGGGCTCTTTATATAGCCTCCATGAGGGGTTAGATTAAGCTAATCTTCTTGATTAACATAATCCTAGATGATGTATGGCATCTTTGAAAATATGGAGAATAGTGGATGGGACAAGTCCCCACCTTGGCCATCATGCATGAAGCCAAGGGTGGTGGTAGACAAAATAGAGAAAGGGAACTAGATTACAAGAGGTGGGTGCCCAAAGAACATTATTATAATATATTTACAAGAAGGATAGAATGGAAAGTTGGTGTGGTGAAAGAGAGAAGAAAATTGCATGTAGCTAGCACTCTGCGCCTTCATAACTTCAAATCCGTGAAGAATCTGAAAAAAGTTTCTTCTGCAACTTTGTAGACTAGGTTGAAACCGATCGGGGTAACCGAGAATTTTCTTGAAATTCAATTTTTCTTGGGAGTTATTGAGATGATAAAAAATGGCTTCCAAAAGCTGCTTTGACTTTAGTCCCCCATATATATATAAATACATATAAGCATGTGACAGAAGGGGTCCATGCTTGTAAGCTTTTGTGTAAGATCCAAATGACACCATGATGTGGATATTGACTTGTGTGCTAGGGTGAGGTGTCCTCTAATGATGGTGATAGATTCCAAATCTTAGTGATGCAGGCGGAACCCATGTGTAGTTGGAGGCTAGTCCTTTGAAAAATCTATGCACTCACTCAACTCTTAGGTGTAATCCATTTCCATCTTCACTAAGATAACCATTCATTTTACCCTTTACATTGACATGCCTCCTAAGAACTTGTTCCCCCCATTCGCTAGAGTTATCACAATCGAGAAGCAATGTAGCATACCTAGTGATTGAAGAGTAAACCCAAAGTGATATGGTAAGCTCTTGATAGGGGTTTTGGCCAAATTTTGTGGTAGAAATCCGGGTTGTAAAAAACCTGGATCAGTAGCATCATATAACAATTCTCCCACGAATTTATCACAACAAAACTTTAACATATTCTTCATATTATTAATCAAAAGAACAAGATAACACAAAAAAATACTCCACTTTGAATGAAAATCATCACATAGATTTCATCTTCAATGTCTTCATAGTCTTCATAGTCTCTCTCATGTAGATACAATGTTTCTCATAGAAAAATTGGCTCTCTCTCACTCTCTATCTCTCTCACATATGCTCTCTCTCTCAATAGTATATTGGAATAATGAAGAATAATCATCCATAATGTCTCTTTGATCATGGATACCCCTCACAAGAGGTATGTCTGATATGAAGGGTCACTAGAGCCACTACAGTGTCTATTTATGGCTCAATAGTATCACTGTTGCTTTAGTCTTCACTTGAGTCTACAGCAGCTACTTCTTCCTCTTCTTTGAGCTATTTTGAACTTATATTCATATCTTCTTAAGATTAGAAATCTTCCCCAAGCTACACATTCATTCCACATAACACTTATAGAGACATACAAAGAAAAAACAAAACAAAGACAGAAGCTCTACAACAGAGGGTCTATAGTACCATTCAAAAGATCATCAGAAAGCATTTAGTGCAACGAAGACCATTCAAAACCATTAAAAATCATTCAATAAGCTTCCAAGCACTCTTAAAATCCATCAATCATCATTTCAACCTCTCATTAAAAAAAAAACCAGAACAAAATAGAAGCTAAAGAGAACCAATCAGAACTTATCAGGCACTCAACTGAACCTTTCAACACATAATATCTTTATTGAAAAACATCATGAGCTTCTCAAACCTATTCAACCTTTTCCAAAACTCTCTAAAACACTTCCAAAACAATCAATCATCATTCAAATTATACAAAAATCATTTGCAAAATCAATTTAAAAAATTCAAAAACACAATCATATCAGCCCTCAATAAATAGACGGTAGTATAAACAACTTCATACTAAAAATATTTTGATAAATTATTTTCAACCATCAATACCCATGTAACTTCTGCAATGTGCTTATTTTTCTTTTGTACAAACCAGTTTTGCTGTGGGCTATACCTGCAAGTAAATTCTCTCTTTATCCCATGAGACCTCAAGAAGTGCCTAAACTCATTAGAGAGGTTGTCTTCCCCCTCCATCTAACCTCAAGCACCTAACTTTTAAACATATTTATGTTTCAACAATAACCTTGAAAGTTTTGAAGTACTCAAACACATCATTCATTTCCTTCATAAAATACACCTACAAATTTCTTAAACAATCATCAATAAACTTAGCAAAATATTTACTGCCATTAAGAGATATGTTTCGTGTAGGCTCCCAAACATCTATATGTAAAATATCAAGTATATTCCTACTCATATCTCTATCATGCAAAAAAGGTTGTCTTGTCTACTTACCAAACAGACATGCTTCACACACTTTATGAATTTTCCAATGGCATAGCTTTGATACCATGTCATGAATTGCATGGTAGGGGAACTTACTTGAGCTATTGTACCAAAAACACACCATACACACAAGAGGAAACTCAATGTACACAAGTTATAGATAAGATGCATCATAAAGAAAAGTGGTCTACTAAGTCAAATAGTGTATAACTAACTATACTAATTGGATGGCGCTATAGCTACGCCATTGGTAGATAGGTGCAACAAACTAAATATAATAAGTGTTAAATCAATGGATATGTAAGAGTCATAATGACCACCAATGTACTAAGTAAGCTATGCGAATCCATCTAACTAGGCAATCCACATTAATGTTTGCATGTGTTGAGCTTGCCATCTCAACAATTTAGAGGCTTAAAATACCAAAAAATCAAGATAGTAGATGTTAACCACAATGGTGAAAAAGGATACGAGTCAAATGGAAGCACAAGTGGAAGCACAATGTGTTAGAACCAAGTCGTGAAGGATTATATTCTTTAGATTGCACTATATTATTTAAGGCACTATTGTTGGCTATATGTGATCACTATGTATTTTCATTAAGTTTTATAGTTTTATATTTCTTTTATGATCATTTGAGAACCAAGATTTCCTTTGCACAAGTATCCCCAGAATAAAACGAAACTCTTACAAATATCCCAAGATTAAGAAAGACTTGTAGCCATAAAGGGTTACACGTACCAGACTTTCATTCAATTTGAAGGGATGTGTCGAACTAATTGAAAGTATTTTCAAAGTAGAGAAGACCAATCAATTGTGAAAAATAGGAAGGGTGTCCAATTTATGGGCAGAGCCCTAAATCATAAAGTACATGCATAAAAGCTAAAAAGTGAATGAAAGAGTTTTTTGTGGGTGCATGTAAACTTGAGAGTCTTTTTCTTCATCTTCTTTCTTCCATCCATCTTCTTGTGTAAATGTAAAGAGTGAGGGAGAGTGTGAATGTGAGTGAGAAGCTTGGTAGGATGAAGCTAGGCTCTTCTCTAACATTTCTTCCCATTCAAAGTGAGAGGGTTGAGAGTGA